>NC_091552.1:10486313-10493813 GCF_042767895.1 Penaeus vannamei
ATATTCTTCCAAATTTCCTGCAGATTCGATTAAACCTCCGTGCCTGTGTGTCCAATGGCTGATTTTCGTCACCTGAGGAATAGCTTTTGTCTCAGTACCTACATTTGCTATATATTCTGTGGAAGGAATAATCTTTGATGACTTCACGACACGCGAAAGAAAGCAATAAAGATGGAAATATTAAAATCTCTCAATCTCTCTCTCTTTCTTTCTTTCCCTCCCCCCCCCTCTCTCTCCCTCTCTTTCTCTCATTCTCAACACATATACACACGCACGCGTTCACACACACACACACACACACACACACACACACACACACACACACACACACACACACACACACACACACACACACACACACACACACACACACACACACACACACACACACATACACACACACACACACACACACACACACGTACATGATATTCGTAACGTTGAAGACAAGATCCAATGAACAAGGAAAAGAGAGGGACTTAAAAACAAAACAAAACAAAACAAAAGACAGAGAAAGAAAGAACAAAGAATAAAGAAAGGAAGAGAAAAAGACGATAACGGTGAGAAGAAGGAAGGGAGGAGGGAGGAGAGGGGCGATAGTGGGAATAGTAGTGGGGGATGGGACGACGAGGTGGGGGAGAACGTACCCCTCCCCCTCCCCCCTCCCCACCTCCCTCCTTCTCCCCCCCCCTCAAATAAAATATGATCAAGAAAGAAAGGGCCCTCAAAGAAAATATGATCAAGAAAGAAAGGGGGGACGAGGTGGGGGAGAATGTACCCCTCCCCCTCCTCCCCCTCCCCACCTCCCTCCTTTCCTCCCCCCCCCCCAAAAAAAAAAAGAAAATATGATCAAGTGTCCGGACTGAAATGCGCCGGGGAGAGACCGCGGGCACAGAGCATTGCACACAGTCGTAAAGAGATTAAAAATATACATCATCTGGGCTCTCACTCGAGGGGTCTTTGGACGGAGATATGAGGGGAAAAAAGGGGGGAGAGGGAGAGGGAGAGGGAGAGGGGAAGAGAAAGAGAAAGAGGAGGAGGAGGAGATGAGATGCATTGTTGCAAAGGAAGTGAATGGAATATGAGAGGATGGTGAATAAGGAGAGAGAGAAGGTAAGAGAGCGAGGGAGGGAGAGAGAGATAGAGAGAGAGAGAAGAAAGAGAGAAAGAGAGAGTGAGTGAGTGAGTGAGTGAGTGAGTGAGTGAGTGAGAGAGAGAGAGAGAGAGAGAGAGAGAGAGAGAGAGAGAGAGAGAGAGAGAGAGAGAGAGAGAGAGAGAGAGAGAGAGAGACAATATAGATATAGATATACAGATAGAGAGAAACGTAAGGGGAAAAAAAAAGAAAACGAAAGAAAGAAAGAACAAAACGGAAAGAGAAAGACGCAAAGAGAGAGAAAGAAAGAGACACAGGAAGAGAAGATCCCCAGAAGAATGGCCGAGGCAAGGAAGAAAGGAGGGGTAAAGAGGGCGAAGAGAGAGAAAGAGCGAGAGAGAGAGAGAAAGAGACCGAGAGCGAGCGAGAGAGAGAGAGAGAAAGCGAGAGAGAGAGAGAGAGAGAGAGAGAGAGAGAAAGAGAGAGAGAGAGAGAGAGAGAGACCGAGAGCGAGCGAGCGAGCGAGAGAGAGAGAGAGAGGAGAGAGAGAGAGACCGAGAGCGAGCGAGCGAGCGAGCTTGAGCGAAAGAGCGAGCGCGAGAGATAGAGAGAGAGAGAGGGAGAGAGAGAGCGAGAGAGAGAGAGAGAGAGACAGAGAGACCGAGAGAGCGAGAGCGAGAGAACGAGAGAGAGAGAGGGAGAGAGAGAGAGAGAGAGAGAGAGAGAGACCGAGAACGAGCGAGCGAGAGCGAGAGAGAGAGAGAGAGAGAGCGAAAGAGAGAGAGAGAGAGAGAGAGAGAGAGAGAAAGAGAAAGAGACCGAGAGCGAGCGAGAGAGAGAGAGAGAGAGAGAGAGAGAGAGAGGAACGGGCCCCCTCACACGCAACCCCGTTCATCACGGCATCTTCACGTGGCATAAATTGTTATAATATCCAGCAGTGCGTCGGCCATATATCGTGTTGCAGCTCTCATATATATTGAAAGAGTCTCAGGCCTCCGCAATAGCATAAGCTTGAGGTATTTTTGCTTTCCTCTTGAGAGTATGAGGGACGGGAGGAGGGAGGGAGGGACGGGAGGGAGAGGAGGAGGGAGGAAGGGGAGAAGGGAGAGGGAAGGGTAGGATGGGAGGGAGGGAGGGGAGGAGGGGAGAGGAAGATGTAGAGGGGAGGGAGGAAGGGAGAGGAAGAGGTAGAGGGAAGGGAGGAAAGGGAGGGAGGGAGAGGAGGAGGGAGAGGAAGAGGTAGAGGGGAGGGAGGAAAGGGAGGAGGGAGAGGGAGGAGGGAGGGGGGAGGGGAGAGGAGGGGAGAGGGAAGGGTAGGGAGGGGAAGGAGGAAAGGGGAGAAGAGGAGGGGGAGGGAGGGAAGAAGTAAAGAAGGACGGGAGGGAGAGGAGGAGAGGAGAGGAAGAGGTAGAGGGGAAGGAGGAGGAAGGGGAGGGAGGGAGGGACGGGAGGAGAGGAGAGGAGGGAAAGTAGGAGGGAGAGGAAGAGGTAGAGGAGACGGGGAGGAAAGGGAGGGAGGGACGGGAGGGAGAGGAGAGGAGGGAGAGGAGAGGGAGGAAGGGAGAGAAGGGAGATAGGGAAGGGGCAGAGGAGAGGGAGAAGAAGAGGTAGAGGGGGGAGGGAGGAAAGGGAGGGAGGGAGGGAGGGAGAGACGGGAGGGAGAGGAGGAGGGAGAGGAAGAGGTAGAGGAGAGGCTAAGGAAAGGGAGGAGGGGAGGGAGGGATGGAGGGACGGGAGGGAAAGGAGGAGGTAGATGAAGAGGTAGAGGGAGAGGGAGGAGGAGGGAAGAAGTAGAGGTAGAGAAGAGGGAGGAGAAAGGGAGGAAGGGAGGGGAGGAGGTGAGAGAGGGAGGGAAGGGAGGGAGAGGGGTGGAGGAGGAAGAGAAGGAGGAAGGGGAGGAAGGGGGATAGAGAGGAAGAGATAGAGGAAGGGAGAGAGGGAGAGAGGAAGAGGTAGAGGGGAGGAGAGAAAGGGAGAAGGGAGAGAGGAAGAGATAGAGGGGAGGGAGGAAAGGGAAGAGGGATATATTTATATATATATATATATATATATATATATATATATATATATATATATATATAGAGTATATGTATATATATATATATATATATTTATATATATATATATATATATATATATATATATACATATATATAAATATACAGAGAGAGAGAGAGAGAGAGAGAGAGAGATAGAGAGAGAGAGAGAAAGAGAGAGAGAGAGAGAGAGAGAGAGAGACAGAGACAGAGAGAGAGACAGAGACAGACAGTTAGAGAGATAGCTAGAAAGAAAGAGACAGACAAACAGACAGAGAAACAGACAGACAAAGATATACAGAGAGATAGAAGAAAAAGAAAGAAAGAGAAAGAGAATAGAAAAAGCGATTCATAAATTCCTTCCGAACCCACGTCATAACACAATGACAACATCCATTATCAGGTTGATTTACTCCGGATTAAAATACATTCATCAAACATTACAAACTGTTAACAATTTATGCACAAATTATTAAATCATGTCAGTGTACATTAATCGAACAATTTAAAGTCCTCTCGTTCTTGTAAAATGATTGTTTGGAAGAATATGTTACCACTAAATTTCATATGAGATGATTATCTGCTTAATGGCTTTAAAGATATAAATGTGGGAAAAACGAAAGAAAAAAATGCAAAACTAAATGCAAAGGAAGGAATAGAATAATAAATAGCAATAACGGCGGTGGCAACAGAAACAAGAACATACACGAAGACGATAAAAACAACTGCAGCAGGAGCAACAACAGCAACAAAAGCAACAACAACAAAAAATACAACAAAAACAACAAGAAAAAATACAACAAAAGTAACAACAAATATTACAACAACAAAAGCAACAACGAAAGATATAAAAAACAACAACAACAGCTGAAGAAACAACAAAGACAACAAAAATAAACCCAAAAACACCAGCATCAAGAACAACAAAGACAAACACAATAGCAACAACAACAATATCAATAACGGCAACGACGACTACACTAGGACCACCACCAACAAAAATAACAAAGACAAAAAATAGCAAAAACTTAATAACAGAAACAACAAAACAAAATCAACACCAACAAAAACAACGAAAAAAACAACAAACAACAAGGACAAATAAAAAACAAACAAATAAACAAACTCAAACGCTCATAAACATACACCAAGGAATAAAAGTTTATAATTAGTAACGATCACTTCCGGTCGTTAGTTTAAAGTATCAGAAAGAAATTATAATGCCACCTAGTACCACCTAAAACCACCTAAAACCACCTAATACTAGATAATACCACCCAATACCACCTAGTACCACCGAAAACCACCTAGTACCACCTAAAACCAGCTAGTACCACCTAATACCACATAATACCACCTAATACTAGTAATATCACCTAAAACCACCTAAAACCACCTAGTACCACCTAAAACCTCATAATACCACCTAGTACCACCCAATACCAGTAATATACTTGAATGCACTTATATTGTGATATTCATAGCAGGTCAGAAGGTGAATTTTGAGCCTTAATGACAGTGTTAATTACCTCGTCTGAAATGATTCGAAAGGCAAATTATTACAGCGGTATCGATGATGATAATGATAAAAGGGATGAAAGGGATGATAGTGATGATGATAATGATGAAGGGATGATGATGAGGATGATAATTGATGGTGATAATGCTGCTGATGATGGTGGTGATGATGATAATGATGGTTAATGATGACTGATGATGGTGATGATGATGATGATGATGATGATGATGATGATGGTGATGATGATATTGATGATGATGAAAAGAATGATGATTGATGATGATGAAGATGAAGATGAAGAAGAAAATGAGGATGAGGATATTGATGATGATAATGATGATTTATGATGATTGATGATGGTGATGAAGATGAGGAAGATGAAGAAGAAGAAAATGAAGAAGATACAGATGAAGAAGAAGAAGAAGAAGAAGAAGATAAAGATGATGAAGAAGAAGAAGATGAAGAAGAAGAAGAAAAAGAAGAAGATACGTGTGTCGTTATGCTACTGGTTGTTTAGAAGAGGAGGAGGTGGAGGAAAGGGAAGAGGGTGAGGAACAGGATGAGGATTATGAAGAGGGGAAATAGGAAAGGGAGGAGAAGAAGGAGGAGGTGGAGGAGGAGGAGGAGGATGTGGAGGAAGCGATGAAAGGGAATAGGAAGAGGAATATCAGGTGATGATACATGATGATGGTGATGATGATGATAATGATGCAAGTGATGATGATGATGGTTAATGATGACTGATGATGGTGCTGATGATAAGGATGAGGATATTGAGGATGAAGAAGAAGAAGAGGATGATGAAGAAACAATAATAATAACAATAATGATAAGAAATTGATTAATAATAATAACATTAATAAGAAGACGAAAATAAAGGAAGAGAAAATAGAAGAGATACAAAACGAAGAAGAATAAGAAAACAAAAAAGTTATACAAAGAACGAAAAAGAGAAAGAAAAAGAAGAGCTGGATAAAGAAGAATGAACAGGAAGAAGAAATAGAAGAGAAACAAGAGTACGAAGGAGAGAAGTAAAACGGAAAAAATAACATTAAGATGGAAAGAGGAGACAAGTTTGGGAGAGAAAGCTCGTGATTGATAGAGACATGATAATATATATATATATATATATATATATATATATATATATATATATATATATATATATGTGTGTGTGTGTGTGTGTGTGTGTGTGTGTGTGTGTGTGTGTGTGTGTGTGTGTGTGTGTGTGTGTGTGTGTGTGTGTGTGTGTGTGTGTGTGTGTGTGTGTTTGTTTAAGTGCGTGTGTGTGGGGGTGTGGGAGTGTGGGTGTGTGTGTTTGTGTGTTTGTTTGTGTGTGTGTGTGTGCGTGTGTGTGTTTATGTGTGTGTGTGTGTGTGTGATATAGATAGAGAGAATGAGAAAGAGAATGAAATGAGAAAGAGTAAAGAATACTCTTACATTCACTGTTTCTATTCAGAATATACATCGAGTAATGGACGGTTTTTATTAAACAACTATTACTATCATTATATACACGATTAACATATTTACTTTTCAAAATTTATCATAAATATGTTCCAATTATTTATTCTCCCGTTGACAACTCAGTTTCATAACGATATGTACATTAACTATTCTGATTCAAAAATATGTTTTTTTTTTTAAATTAGTATTTTTGAATTTTGAATCAAGTAGTGTACATAGTTTTTCGTCTCTCTCTCTCTCTCTCTCTTTCTCTCTCTCTCTCTCTCTCTCTCTCTCTTGCCATAGATTAAGCATCTTAAAAGAGCAACAACGTTTAATAATTCTTGCAACATCTTTCCAAAACATTAAAGCAGAAAAAACTCAGAGAGCGCATACCTCCGTCAAGGCAATAGGATCAGTGACGCAATAGATATATTCACACTTGAAGATTGACATTAGAATCATCTTTCTCAAGTCCACAGGTGACGTCCGTAAGCATAACCCACGTGGCAGAAGTGATAAAGGTAATGTCTTGGCTATTGGGGTAATTGATACAATAATTGAAACAAACAAACAAACAAACAAACAACAACAGCAACAACAACAACAAAACAACAACAATAACATCAACATCAACATCAACATCAACAACATCAACATCAACAACAACAATAACAAAACAACAACATCAACATCAACATCAACATCAACACAACATCAACAACAACAACACATCAACAACAAAAATCAGGGATCCAGATCACCACCAAATTTTAATGGAATCTAAGTTAATGTAAGACACACCACAGGCAAAAGTTTCATGAAAATCTATTCATAGATTTATGAATTATCCTGCTAACCAACAAAGAAACAGACAAGCCTAACCAACGCGACCAAAAAAAAAAAAAAAAAAAAAAAAACACTTGCCGGAGGTTCAAAAATCATAAGCGATCGAATCCCAGCGTCTTAATCACAGGAGGCTTTAGGTTCCCGCGATCCGGAAGAGGCTTTGATCTTCCTCCGAGAGAGTGTCGGTGTTCGCCTCATTTCGGGTATCCGATCCCAAGCACTTACTTCATCGCGGATTCAGGTTCTTCCGCCGATTATTGCAATTTCCTCCTTCAGGTCTGCTCCTCGATGCCGCCGCTGCTCCTCGACCCTCGCAAAAGGCTGAAGACGGCGGAGTGGGGTGGGTGGGAGGTGGGGGGAGGGGGGGGGAACTTGAGGCATCGCGTGAGATTGATTAGTACCGGAGGATCGTCGTCCCGGAAGGCGTTTCCTTGTAATGTGATGCTGTACGTGTTTTTGTTGTTGTTTTTTTTCAACCCATTTGCGCACACATACAAACAGAGGCACATAGGCGCATACACTAACACGCGCACGCACATACACATGGGCACACTCAC
>NC_091552.1:10536313-10538813 GCF_042767895.1 Penaeus vannamei
TCATTTTCTTTATCTTTTTCATTTTCCTTTATCTTTTCCATTTATGTTCATCTGTTTCCTAAATCATTTTCATTTTCCTTCATCTCTTCCTTTATCTTTTTCATTTTCATTCATCTTTTTCCTTTATCTTCATCAATTTTCTTTACTCTTTCAAATTCCTTTGATTTTCTCTCCATTTTCCTTTATCTTTTTCACTCTCCTTTACCTTTTTCATTTTCCAAGTCTTTGTTTCGTTTTCACCTCTATTTTCTTTCCTTTTATCTTTTTCATTGTCTTTTCTATCTATTTTCCCCTTATCTTTTTCATGGTCTTTTCCATCTATTTTCCCCTTATCTTTTCCCACTTTCCTCTATCTTTTTTCCTCTATCTTTTTCGCATTTTCTTTTATTTTTTCCCCCATTCCTCTATATTTTCCCCTTATCTTTATTCATATTTTCTTTTATCTTTTTCATATTTTCTTTTATCTTTTTCCCCCTTCTATCTATTTTCCCTTTATCTTTTTCATATATTTTTTCATGTTTTCCCCCTTTCCTCTCTTTTTCACATTTTCTTTTATCTTTTCCGCCTTTCTTCTATCTTTTTCTATCTTTTTCATATTTTCTTTTATCTTTTCCCCCCTTCTATCTATTTTCCCCTTATCTTTTTCATATTTTCCTCTATCTTTTCCCTCTTTCCTCTATCTTTTTCCCCGTCGGAGAGAGTCATCCTAGGATAGAGACTGCGCAACCCGGGTTCAAGCTATAATGACCTCTATGTGTGCGTGCTTATATTCCAATTAATATTCATGGCATTCATTCGTGACGTGGATACAGACAGCCGGTAGTCAGGGAGGAGGGAGAGGGAGAGGGAGAAGGGTAGGGGGGGAGAGAAGAGGAGAGGGAGAGGGGAGAAGGGAGGGTAGGGGGAGGGGGAGAAGGGAGAGAAGGGAGAGGGAGACGGGTAGGAGGGAGAGGGGGGATGAATGGAGGGAGGGGGAGAGGGAGAGGGGAGAAGGGATGAATGGAGGGAAGGGGACAGGGGAGAGGGAGGGGGAGGGGGGACGAATGGAGGGAGGGAGAGAGGGAGAAAGAGGGGGAGAGGGAGGGGGGGGGGCGAATGGAGGGAGGGAGAGAGGAAGAAAGAGGGCGAGAGGGGGAGGAGGGAGAGGGTGAGGGAGGGGAAATGAAAGGAGGGAGGGGAGAGCAGCAGATGGAGAGGGAGGGGGGGAAGGTTAGGAGGGGAGAGGTGTGGTGTCTTGGGGCGGAGGGAGTGAAGGAGGGGTGGAAGGGTAATAAAGAAAGGGGAGGGGGGGAGGGTATAGAGGAAGAGGGGAAGAGAAACTTGAGGGAAATTCAGGACAAAAAAGAAAAAGAGGGGGAGGGGTTTGGGGAAAGGGGAAGGGGTGGGAGGGGTATCAAAAGAAGTGGGGAGGAGGATGACAAAAAGGGTGTGGCTTGTAGGAACTAGGTGGGGAGGGGAAGGGTGAGGGGAAACGAAGGGATGCGAGGAGAAGGAGGGGAGTGAGAGAGGAGAGGGGAAGGGGTAAAGAAGGGAGGGAAAAAGAGGGATATAAAGAGAGAAAAGGGGGATATTGAGGGGGAGGGAGGGGTTTGAGGGAGACAGAGAGGGCAGGAAAGGAATGTAGGGGCCAGAGGGGAAAGGGGCAAAGAAAGGGGTAGGGAGCAAACAGAGAAGGAAGGAAGGAAGGAAAGGGGAGGGGAAAGGGAGGGGAACGTAGAGAAGAGAGGGGAAAAGAGGACAACAATGGAGATATGAACAAGAGGGGCCGGTACAGGAAGCGATGAGGTGGGGGGGGGGGGGTCGTTGGGGGGTAGGGTGGGGGGGTTAGAGAGTGGAAAGGGAGATAAGAACCTTAAAAAAACGGAAATGAAAAAGAACAAGGGGGCATTAACTTAAAAAGGGCAGAGGATGAGATAAAAGCGATAATAAAGATAAAAACGAAAAGGAATTAAGGATCAGATATGACAAAGCTATCTCGACATGCAACTCCATTGTTGTACATGACTGGCACAGCCCTGGAACACGTAGTCAGGCACAGTGCATGACACTTGCTCGCTGGGCGTCATGGATCCTGTCAAAGTGTCAGCACTAAGGGTCTTACGTACTAAAATATAAGATATATTACCCACTAAAGCCACATGCCTTACATTTATCAGCTGGTAAGTGTCATGTAAAGTGAACATTGCATGACAGTAACCACTAGACCCGCGTGAGTTGTGTCTGCCACGAAGCGAACGTCATGCAACGAGGAAGACTGAAGAATGCATTATGCAATTGGCGAGGCGCGGAGGACGGAATGTAGAACGGGGGAGGCGTAGACTGGGTGAACTGCGTCTGGCACGGGAGGAAATTCTGGACAGACTGGGTTGCGGCTTTTGATTGTCTGCGCTTGTCTGTCTGTCTGTCAGTCTGTACGTCTCTGTCTGGTTCTCTCTCTCTCTCTCTCTCACACACACACATACACACACAAACAGACACACACACACATATATATATATAT
>NC_091552.1:10541313-10546313 GCF_042767895.1 Penaeus vannamei
CACAACACACACATACACACATAGGGCCAATATATACAAACACATACACATTGTAAATATACATGAACCCATACACATGAAAGCAAGCATTAAAGAGCTTAGCAAATGGAAAAAATAAATGAAAAAATAATAAAAGGAAATGCAAGAGGCTGATGAATGATGCAATGCAATAAAGCACAAGAGCACACATTCCCACGCACCTTTGCAACATGCAGATGAAATCACTTATCAGCCTGTCTCTTTGCAAGCACCTTCTGAGAGAGGGATGGGGGGTGGGGGGGAGGAAGAGAGACAATTCAATGTCAATTCTCTTTTCTTTTCTCTCTCTCTTCTCTTTTTTATCACTTTTTATTTTATTTATTTTTTTTTTTGTTTGTTTTTCGGTTTTCTTTCTCTTTTGTCATTATTTCTTGTTTCTTTTTCTTTTTTTCTTCTTCTTTCTATCTCTCTTCTAGTTCTCCCTCTGTGTGTGTTTTGTTTTTCTGTTTTCTTTGTTCCCCTTTTATCCGTATTTTATCTCTTCCTTGTTTATCTTCTACCTCTCCTTCCCCTGTGTCTTTCCCTCTCTCCTCCCTCTTCCTCTGTTTCTCGACCTTTGATTAGTAATTTGATACACCTTCCTCCCAACCCCTCCGAAGCTCTCTCCTAATCCTTCCCTCTCCCTTTCTCTCCTTCCTAACCCTTCCTTTCTGCCTTCCCCTCCCCCATTCTATCCCCTACCGTCCCCCATTCTCTAGAACCCCGCCTTCCCCTCCCCATTCTATCCCCTACCGTCCTCCATTCTCTAAAACCCCGCCTTCCCCTCCCTCCTTTCCCATTCCCTCCCTCCTAATCCTCCCCATTCTTTAAAACCCCGCATTCCACTCACCCATTCCCTCCCACCTAATCCTCCCTCCCCTCCCCATCCTCTAAAACCCCGCCTTCCCCCTCCCTCATTCTATCCCCTACCGTCTCCCATTCTCTAAAACTCCGCCTTCCCCTCCCTCCTTTCCCATTCCCTTCCTCCTAATCCTCCCCCATTCTTTAAAACCCCGCATTCCACTCCCCCCATTCCCTCCCACCTAATCCTCCCCTCCCCTCCCCCATCCTCTAAAACCCCCCCCTCCCCTCCCCCAATCCATCCCCTACCGTCCCCCATTCTCTAAAACCCCGCCTTCACCTCCCTCCTTTCCCATTCCCTCCCTCCTAATCCTCCCCCATTCTTTAAAACCCCGCCTTCCCCTCCCTCATTCTATCCCCTACCGTCCCCCATTCTCTAAAACCCCGCCTTCACCTCCCTCCTTTCCCATTCCCTCCCTCCTAATCCTCCCCCATTCTTTAAAACCCCGCCTTCCCCTCCCTCATTCTATCCCCTACCGTCCCCCATTCTCTAAAACCCCGCCTTCCCCCTCCCTCCTTTCCCATTCCCTCCCTCCTAATCCTCCCCCATTCTTTAAAACCCCGCATTCCACTCACCCATTCCCTCCCACCTAATCCTCCCCTCCCTCCCCCATCCTCTAAAACCCCGCCTTCCCCTCCCTCATTCTATCCCCTACCGTCCCCCATTCTCTAAAACTCCGCCTTCCCCTCCCTCCTTTCCCATTCCCTTCCTCCTAATCCTCCCCCATTCTTTAAAACCCCGCATTCCACTCCCCCCCATTCCCTCCCACCTAATCCTCCCCTCCCATCCCCCATCCTCTAAAACCCCGCCTTCCCCTCCCCCATTCCATCCCCTACCGTCCCCCATTCTCTAAAACCCCGCCTTCACCTCCCTCCTTTCCCATTCCCTCCCTCCTAATCCTCCCCCATTCTTTAAAACCCCGCCTTCCCCTCCCTCATTCTATCCCCTACCGTCCCCCATTCTCTAAAACCCCGCCTTCACCTCCCTCCTTTCCCATTCCCTCCCTCCTAATCCTCCCCCATTCTTTAAAACCCCGCCTTCCCCTCCTCATTCTATCCCCTACCGTCCCCCATTCTCTAAAACCCCGCCTTCACCTCCCTCCTTTCCCATTCCCTCCTCCTAATCCTCCCCCATTCTTTAAAACCCCGCCTTCCCCTCCCTCATTCTATCCCCTACCGTCCCCATTCTCTAAAACCCCGCCTTCCCCTCCCTCCTTTCCCATTCCCTCCCTCCTAATCCTCCCCCATTCTTTAAAACCCCGCCTTCCCCTCCCCCATTCCATCCCTACCGTCCCCCATTCTCTAATACCCCGCCTTCCCCTCCCTCCTTTCCCATTCCCTCCCTCCTAATCCTCCCCCATTCTTTAAAACCCCGCCTTCCCCTCCCTCATTCTATCCCCTACCGTCCCCCATTCTCTAAAACTCCGCCTTCCCCTCCCTCCTTTCCCATTCCCTTCCTTCTAATCCTCCCCCATTCTTTAAAACCCCGCATTCCACTCCCCCCATTCCCTCCCACCTAATCCTCCCTCCCTCCCCATCCTCTAAAACCCCGCCTTCCCCTCCCCCATTCCATCCCCTACCGTCCCCCATTCTCTAAAACCCCGCCTTCACCTCCCTCCCTTTCCATTCCCTCCCTCCTAATCCTCCCCCATTCTTTAAAACCCCGCCTTCCCCTCCCTCATTCTATCCCCTACCGTCCCCATTCTCTAAAACCCCGCCTTCCCCTCCCTCCTTTCCCATTCCCTCCCTCCTAATCCTCCCCATTCTTTAAAACCCCGCCTTCCCCTCCCTCATTCTATCCCCCTACCGTCCCCCATTCTCTAAAACCCCGCCTTCCCCTCCTCCTTTCCCATTCCCTCCCTCCTAATCCTCCCCCATTCTTTAAAACCCCGCATTCCACTCCTCCATTCCCTCCCACCTAACCCTCCTCTCCCGTCCCCCATTCTCGAAAACCCCGCCTTCCCCTCCCTCCCCTCCCTCCCCAATTTTCTAAAACCCCGCCTTACCCTATCCCATTCCCTCCCTTCCCTTTCCTCCCTCCTAACCCTCCCCCCATTCTTTTAAACCCCTCATTCCCCACTCCCTCCCTCCTAAACCTCCCCTCCCCCATTCTCTAAAACCCTGCCTTACCCTTCCCCATTCCCTCCCTCCTAACCCTCCCCTCCCCTCCCCCTTTCTCTAAAACCCTGCCTTCCTCTCCCCCCTTTCCCATTCCCTTCTGATGACATCCTAGCTCAAATTATTAAATCAACTTTGCCATTTTCCACTTGAACAACTCTTCACATACTACGGGTATTTACTCAGATAAACTCAAGACACCAAAGGTTTCTCCAATTCACAAATGAGGCTACAAAACCACAATTTAAACTATAGATCAGTGTCTGTTCTACCTGTGATAAGTAAAATTTTGGAAAAAAAAATCGTCTGTATCCGATTGGAAAATTATCCCTTGCGCAACAGTAATTCTGTCAGATTGCCAATTTGGATTTCCAAGGAATAAATCAACAGAAATGGTTGCTATATCCTTTACAAATTATATCTGCAAGGCTTTTGGTGATATCGAATTCACTATTGCTGTGCCTAGATTTATCAAAGGATTTTGATATTGTTAATTACCCAATTCTGCTCTCAAAAGTATCTCATTATACTGTCAATGGCTCTGCTAACCGCTTGTTTCATTTCTGCCAAATAAAAATCAATTTGTTTCATATAATGGATTCATCTCATTGCCTTCTATTATCTCACGGTGTGCCTCAAGGATCACTGTTAGGACCTCTTTTTTCTTATTTATATCATATTTTGTTTAAACATCGTATAAAAAATATAATGCTTCGAGAAACGTTATTAACCAACTCATTAGTAACATCAATGCAGAATTTACCACTATCAGGAAATGGATTTCTTCAAACAAACTGACGATAAATGTTAAATCCCATTATGTTATATTTATTTGTAATGAAACACTTCTCCCTACACTTGTTTAAGAAAACCGAAACTAAATTTCTTTGAGTAATGATAAACAATAAGTTGCCGTGTAAAAATCGTCAAAATGTTGACAATAATAATAAAAAAAAAAAATTATAAAAAATAAAATAAAAGGAAAATAAACCAGTATCATATACCACACACGTGATTTTCTCATAATGAATACTCGCAAATGCATCTATTTTTCATTAATTTACGTAAACCTAACACATTGCTAAGGTCCATTATTAGTGCCCCAAAACGAGCACATCGAACAGGCGCTCAGTTCATTAAACATGACCATGCAAATAGTGCATCTCCTAAACTGAAACTATTGAAACTGAGTGAAAGATTACTTTTTTGTACTCTCTTCATTTTCAAAATATATCAATATCTACGAAAATAACCTATTCACACACACACACACGCACACATACATATATGTACATATGTATATGTTTATGTGTATATGTGTATATATATAGATAGATATAATCTTGTGTACTGTATTATTTTAAGTATTTTTTAAATGAATATTATCCATTATCACAATATGGTTTGATTTTCTAATCTGTTCTTTGTCATATCTCCTGTCCTGAATATTTTTTTCTCTTTATCATTGAAATCGTTTCAAAAACCACCAGCGTAGGGAATAAGATACATAAGACTGTAAATACACATTAATTCCCTTATGACAAGGTGCTTACAGGAGCCTCCGTCATCCTATTTTTATGTGTATGTCAAACTGGTTATATGTAGGTTTGGCTAAATACACGTTATCAATATTACCATATCCTTACGACCTATATCACCTATATCCTATCCACACCCATTCTCCTCCTATTCCCTCCCTCCTAACCCGTTCTCCCGTTCCTTGCCATCTAAACCTTCCCATATCCTTTCCCCTCACGTTCTGTCCCTCCCATTCCCTCCACCCCTTCCTGTTCCCTCCCTCCCATTCCCTCCACCCCTTCCCGTTCCCTCCCTCCCATTCCCTCCACCCCATCCCGTTCCCTCCCTCCCATTCCCTCCACCCCTTCCCGTTCCTCCCTCCCATTCCCTCCACTCCCATTCCCTCCACCTAACTCCCGATTCCCTCCACCCCTTCCCGTTCCCTCCCTCCCATTCCCTCCACCCCTTCCCGTTCCCTCTCTCCC
>NC_091552.1:10551313-10553813 GCF_042767895.1 Penaeus vannamei
AGAGAGAGAGAGAGAGAGAGAGAGAGAGAGAGAGAGAGAGAGAGAGAGAGAGAGAGAGAAAGAAGGAAAGGGAGTGAAAGGGCAGGAGAGGGACTGGAAGAGAAAAGAACGGAAAAGAAAAGGGAGAAAAAAAAGAGAGGGGGGGAGGCAAAGGAAGGGAAGGAAACAGAAGAGGAGAGAGTCGGGAGGGACGAGAGGGAGGGGCGGTGTAGCGGGGGAGGGGTAGGGAGAGGGAGAGGGGCAGAGGGAGGGGAGGGGTTAAGGGAAGTTGCCAAAAATTGTTAATATATATTTTTCTTGAATTGTCATATCAGAATCTGCTGATGGCGGGCAAGTCTGCGAAGGTTATGCCTCCATTCATGTATGCATTGGTGCGTGTGTGTGTCTGTCTTTCTCTCACTACATATAAGCATATATATATATATATATATATATATATATATATATATATATATGTATATATATATATATATATATTTATCTATCTATCTATCTATCTATCTATCTATCTATCTATCTATCTATCTATCTATCTATCTATCTATCTATCTATCTATATATATATGTATGTATGTATATTTATACATATACAGTACAAATGCACACGCACACACACACACATATACCCATACCCAAAACACAATAGGATCACGCCCAAAATCCTTCTCCCAATCACAAATGGCGCCCACTTATTGGATCAACTTCCCCGTGCAAAAATTCCCTGGACATGGACTCCGCGCGGCTTAATTAGCGGAGCCGTGAGGTGGGCGAGCGCAGGTGAGGGTACGTGTCTCGTCAGCGGTGCTATTTTTGGATCTTTTTAAATGGTGATATTGATGATTGTGTTGTTGTTATTGTTATCTTGGACATTGTAATTGTCATTGGTATTTTTGGATCTTTTTAAGTGGTGATATTGATGATTGTGTTGTTGTTGTTATTGTTATCTTGGACACTATAATTGTCATTGGTATTTTTGTATCTTTTTAAATGGTGATATTGATGATTGTGTTGTTGTTGTTATTGTTATCTTGGACACTATAATTGTCATTGGTATTTTTGTATCTTTTTAAGTGGTGATATTGATGATTGTGTTATTGTTATTGTTATCTTGGACACTATAATTGTCATTGGTATTTCTGTATCTTTTTAAGTGGTGATATTGATGATTGTGTTGTTGTTGTTATCTTGGAGACTATAATTGTCATTGGTATTTTTGTATCTTTTTAAATGATGATATTGATAATTGTGTTGCTGTTATTGTTATCTTGGACACTATAATTGTCATTGGTATTTTTGGATCTTTTTAAATGGTGATATTGATGATTGTGTTGTTATTGTTATTGTTATCTTGGACGCTATAATTGTCATTGGTATTTTTGGATCTTTTTAAATGGTGATATTGATGATTGTGTTGTTGTTATTGTTATCTTGGACACTGTAATTGTCACTGGTGTTATTGTTATTATTGCTGTTATTATCATTAACATTATTATGGTCCTTATTATGATTTTTACTGTCATTTTGTCATTTTTATTATCATCATTGTCATTAATATTGTTATTATTATCAGCATTCTTATCATTATTGCTATTATCATTATCCTTGTTGATATTATTATTACTATTACATTCATTATCATCATTATTATCAGTATTAGCATTGTTATTGTCATTGTTATTATCATTTTTCTCATTATCACTGATCTTTATTACTAAGTGATATCATTATCATTATCATATTTTCCCTTATTTAGAAATTGAAATGCGTTTGATCGCGTTCTATCAATTCTAATTTCTTGATTCTTCGTTAATGAACTTTTTATTTTGATTTGTCTTTAATTGTTTTATTTATTTTGATCATCTTTGATTTAATTTATTTTTAATTTATTGATATATATATCTTTTCTTTTCATTATCACTATGCAGAACAACATCGAAGGAAAATAAAGTTTTTTTTTACACAACGTCTTCGATATAGAAATGACTTTATCCCTTTATCTTTACTCTATCTTTACTCTTCTCTCTATCTCCCTTATCATCTGTAAGGTCACATACCCCTTCCCCTTTAACCGCCCCCCCTGGTCAGACTACCTTCCCCTATTCCCCTACCATTCCTCCCCCTCCTCTCCTCTCCCCCTTCCCCTATCCACCCCTACAAGATCCCCTTCCTCTCCTCCTCTAAATCCCTCCTACTGGTCCCCTTCCCTATACCCTCCTACCTCCCACTTCCACTTCCTTTCCCTCCTCCCCTACCTCTCCCCCATCCCCTTCTCCTCCTCCCCCTACTCTCCCCCATCCCCTTCCCCTCCCTCCCCTACCTCTCCCCCATCCCCCTTCCCCTCCACTCCACCCTCCCCCTACCTCCGCCCTTCCCTCACCTTCCCCTCCTCCTCCCCCTACCTCCACCCATCCTTCTCCTCCCCCTACGTCTCCTCCCTTCCCCATCCACTTCCCCTCCCCTCTCCCCTACTCTCCCCCCATCCACTTCCTACCCCTCCACC
>NC_091552.1:10558813-10568813 GCF_042767895.1 Penaeus vannamei
GGCCTCTTATTTATGGGCAGCATTCCGTTCGGTTCACTTTTGAACGATATCCGAATGGTTCAGACGAAAAGGACAATAATTTGAAAGACAAGAAATACACATTAGCAAAGTATCATGCGACACCTTAAGACGGTAAATACTGGATCTTTAAAAACCGGTGTTATAGTCTTTATTTTGGTACTAAGCTGCTCACTTGTATGGAATAACCACCTCAAGTTCCATTGTTAACTATTATTATTAACTATTATTAACAAGTTCTATTGTCAACTATTATTAACAAGTTCTATTGTCAACTATTATTAACAAGTTTTATTGTCAACTATTGTTAACTATTCTTAACTATTATTTTTAACTAAGTTCTATTATCAACTCAAGTTCTATCTTTTGTAGAAATCAGGCCAGGTCGCTGCTTTACGATAACACAACCCTCTCCATCCTGTGCCAAGTTCAAAGTATGGAAGTGAGTCAAGAGTACGAAGTATAGAGGAAATGTATTCAAGAAAATGAATATCTTCACAATACAAAAGATGTATTTAACCAGTTTCGAGTATACAGTACCTTCGTCAAATAGGAAATATTTCTGAAGAAGATATATTCGAAACCGTTTAAAGAATTCCGTGTATTGTGAAGATATTCCTTCTCGTTCATGCCTTTCCTACATTTGTCTTAATGAATAAAGTTCAAATTATAGAGAAGTAGTTACTTGGTGAACTTGTGAACTTGACGCAATACTTATCCCTGTGAATGTAGAAGCATATGTGACGTTTTGACAGTTTATAAATTCGTGAACATAAAAAGTTTCGCTATGACAAGCTTACCTTTAAATCAGTTGGATGATTATCTAATTTGAAAGAAAATACCTGTTATAATAATGATAAAGATGTTAATTATAATACTGGTGATAATAATGATGATGAAAATTATAATATTCTCAGTTATAATAACAGGTGGTGGTGATTATGATTACGATGACGATAATGGTGATGATGATGATGATGACGTTGATGATGAGGATAATGATGGTGATGATAATGATGGTGATGATGCTGATAAAGGTGATGATGATGCTGATAATGATGATGAGGAGAGAGAGAAGGTAAAGAGACGAAAAACAACACTTAAGAAAAAATAATAGAAACAAAGTAAAAAAAAAAAGTAAAAAAAAGAAAGAAAAACACTTAAAACGCCCGGAGATTTAAAAAAGGGAAAGAGAATCTAAGAATAGAAAATGAGTGTTAAAAAAAGAAAAGAAAAGGAAAAAGAAAAGAGAGAGAGAAACCAAAAAAAAAAAAAAAAAAAAAATCTCAAACCACTCTTAAACCCCCCTTCCTTTTTTTCTCTTCTTTTTTTTTGACACATCCCTGTATACAAAGTGACAAGGGAAAAGCAACTTTGATTTCGGATTCCCGTGTTATTTGCTGGTCGACGGGATTCACTTACTTCGGTGATGTATTCTGTGTGTTAAGGGATATGTTTTTTTTTTCGTTTTTTCGTTTTTATTTATTTATTTTTTTTATTGTTTCGACGCGGGGTAAAAACGCCGAGGGAGGGTGTGGGTAAGATATAGAGAATGAGGAGAATAGGGATAGATAGGATAAAAGAGAGCGGAGAATGGGGAGAAGAGGGATAGATATGATAAAAGAGAGTGGAGAATGAGGACAATAGGGATAGATAGGATAAAAGAGAGTGGAGAATGAGGAGAATAGGGATAGATAGGATAAAAGAGAGTGGAGAATGAGGAGAATAGGGATAGATAGGATAAAAGAGAGCGGGGAATGCTGAGAAGAGGGATAGATAGGATAAAAGACAGTGGAGAATGAGGAGAATAGGGATAGATAGGATAAAAGCGAGTGGGGAATGAGGAGAATAGGGATAGATAGGATAAAAGAGAGTGGAGAATGAGGAGAATAGGGATAGATAGGATAAAAGAGAGTGGAGAATGAGGAGAATAGGGATAGATAGGATAAAAGAGAGTGGAGAATGAGGAGAATAGGGATAGACAGGATAAAAGAGAGTGGAGAACGAGGAGAATAGGGATAGAAGATAGAAGAGAGTGGAGAATGAGGAGAAGAGGAATAGATAGGATAAAAGAGAGTGAAGAATGAGGTGAATAAGAACAGATAAGATAAAAGAGAGTGGAAAATGAGGAGAATAGCGATAGATAGGATAAAAGAGAGTGGAGAATGAGGAGAATAGGGATAGATAGGATAAAAGAGAGTGGAGAATGAGGAGAATAGGGATAGATAGAAGAGTGGAGAATGAGGAGAAGAGGGATATATAGGATAAAAGAGAGTGGAGAATGGGGAAAATAGGGATAGATAGAAGAAAGAAAAGAGTGGAGAATGAGGAGAATAGAGATAGATAGAAGATCAAAGAAAGTGGAGAATGGAGAAAATTAGGGATAGATAGAAGAAAGAAAAGAGTGGAGAATGAGGAGAATAGAGATAGATAGAAGATAAAAGAAAGTGGAGAATGGGGAAAATAGGGATAGATAGAAGAAAGAAGAGAGAGGAAAATGATGAGAATAGAGGCAGAGAGATGAGAGACAGATAGGATAAAAGAGAGTGGAGAATGAGGAGAATAGAGATAGAAGACAGAAGAGAGTGGAGAATGAGGAGAAGAGGGATAGATAGAAGACAGAAGAGAGTGGAAAATGAGAAGAATAGAGACAGAGAGATGAGAGACGATAGAAGATAGAAAAGGATGAAGGAGATTGAGAATAAAGCATGGAGAATGAGAACAGAAATAAAGAGAAGATAGATGGTGAGGAAGAGTGAGGATAAATCACAGAGAATCAGGAGAACAGAGATAGATAGATGAAAGAAGAGACGATAAAAAATAGTGGAGAGTAAGGTAAATCTCAGAGATGTGAAAAGTGGAGATAGATAGATAAGAAACAATAGGAAATAGAAGAGAATGAGGATTGATCATCAAAAAAGAGGAGAGGGGAGATAGACAGAATTGAGGCGATAGAAAGATGAGTTAAAGAGAGAGGGGAAAATGGTGAGAGAGAGAGAGGGAGAACGAGAATAAATTATACAGAATGAGGAAAGTAAAAGAATCAGAAGATAGGAGGTAGGAGACAGGAGAATGAGAGTGAGGATAAAACGTAGAAAATGAGGAAAGTAAATATAGAAATAAGAAAATATAAAGTAAATATAGAAATAAGAAAATATAAAGTAAATATAGAAAAAAAAGAAATATAAAGTAAATATAGAAATAAAGAAATATAAAGTATATATAGAAATAAAGAAATATAAAGTAAATATAGAAATAAGGGAATAAAAAGGTAAATATGGAAATTAGATAATAAAAAAAATAATATATTAATAGGGGAATAAAAAGTAAATATAGAGACAAGAGAATGAAGATAAATCATTAAAGAAATGCTGAGGAAAGAGAAAGATGGGAAAAAAGACAATAAAAGAGAAAAAGAAAGAGAAGGCAAAACAGAGAGAATGAAGAGAGGAGAGAGAGATGAGAAAATAGGAGATAGAACAAAGAAAATGGAAGGTAGAAGAGAGACAGATGAGATAATGAGAGAGATATAAGAGACATAAATGAATAAAATAAATAGATAAGAGACAAAATAGAGATGCATAGAAACAGAAATAAAGAGAGAGATAAAAGAAGCATAAATAAATAAAATATGATAGATAAGAGATAAACGAGAGATAAATAGAGACATCAATAAAGGTAGAGTCCCCTAGCAGACGCGATGCTACATATCAATCATTTAATCATATCACAATTAAATATACATTTAATTCAGACTACAGAGTTAGTCACAGAATATATAAAGAAAATAAACTTAAAAGAAAAATGTGTTTAAGAAATCATTAAGATAAATAACGACAAATGCATTTTAAATCTATTGAATGGACATAAATCATGAGGGAGATCTAATACATTATACATTAGAAAATATTTACTATTAACAATGGAGAACTTTGGAAAAAATAAAATCATATGTCTAAAAAATGCATAATTAGTCTGAGTGAACATAGAATTAGACACAAAACATATATTATTAAACAAAAAGAAAAGTAGGGTTATTCCAAAGGTATAGAAGTGAAAATAATGTTAGATAAAGAAAGGGAGAAACAAGATATATTGAGGATTAATTTTTTTTTTTTTTTTTTTGATAACTGTAAGATGGCCTGAGAATTTTCTTTTCTCTATCATTCTTATCATTTCTCTGCATTCTCATTACTCTTATCCTTCTTACCTCCTCCTTCTTTATTATCTCTATCTCTTATCTCTTATCCCTTCGACCTTATTATCAAAGTGTTCCTCTTTTTTTTCTCTTTCATTTCTCCTCTTTTCCTCCATCTTCCCTATCTCCCGTTTTTCTCAAGGGGAAGAAGATGGAAGGAGAGAAAGAGACAAATACACATCTTGTATTCCGGGCGTCGCTGAGTGCTCCTTCGATCAAGACAATGAATAAAAGAGTATTTGGAAGAGAGTGATAAAAAGGGAAAAGGAGGAAGCAAAGGAGAGAGAGAGAAGGAGAGGGTGTAAGAGAGAGGGAGTAAGAAAGAGAGAGAGAGAGATAGATAGATAGAGAGAGAGCGAGAGAGAGAGAGAGAGAGAGAGAGAGAGAGAGAGAGAGAGAGAGAGAGAGAGAGAGAGAGAGAGAGAGAGAGAGAGAGAGAGAGTAAGAGAGAGAGAAAAGGGGTGAGGGTAAGAGAGATCAGCGAGAGAGAGAGGGGGGATATATATATATATATATATATATATATATATATATATATATATATATATATATATATATATATATATATATATATATATATATATATATATATATATATATATATATATATATATATATATATATATACATATATATATATATATATATATATATGTATATATATATATATATATATATATATATATATATATATATATATATATGTATGTATGTATGTATGTATAGATAGATAGATAGATAGATAGATAGATAGACAGATAGATAGATAGATAGATAGATAGATAGACAGATAAAGAAGGAGAGAGAGAGAGATTTATGATTTAAAGATTTAAGATTTAGTTCTAATTCCAATTATTACAATGGGTATTCTTTGCTGTGACATTCTGTCTGTTTTATTTGCTTCAAGATATCCCCCCCTGTGCAAGAGATGGCCGGGGTGACCATCCACTGGCAGCGCGCGGGATGGAACGAAGGTCAGCAAGATTGCTAGACAACGACGCTAACCGCTGAAAGAGAGAGAGAGAGAGAGAGAGGGAGAGAGAGAGAGAGAGAGAGAGAGAGAGAGAGAGAGAGAGAGAGAGAGAGAGAGAGAGAGAGAGAGAGAGAGAGAGAGAGAAAGAGAGAGAGAGAGAGAGAGATGAATTAAAGGAAGGAAAAGCAGAAACCAACATGAAACGAAAGAAACAAACAAATAAGTGAGAGAGAAAGAGATGAAAAGAAAGAAGAGGAGAAAGAAAGAAATGCGACACGAAGACAATGAAGACGTAATGAAGAAAAAGAGAGAGACGAAAAGAAAGGAACAAAGCACTTGCGAGAGATAGAGAAAAAATATAACAAAATAAAAGAAAATAGAACGAGGAAAAGAAAGAAAATCGAGAGAAAAATAAAGAATAAGAAAAAAATAGAATCAAACTAAACCCAAAAAGACAACAACAACAACAACAAAAAATAGAGATATGTTTTCGCAATTCAAAAATACTCTGGTGCAGTCTCCCCTCCCCCACCCTGCCTCCCTCTACCCCCTCCACCTCCCTCACCACCCCCGTCTCCCTCGCCCCCTCCACCTCCCCCTTTGTCTCCCTCACTCCCTCCACCTCTCCTCCCTCCTTATGTCCCTCACTCCCTTCCCATTCCCCCTCCCCGCCTTCCCCCACCCCCTCCCTCACTTCTCCCACCCCCTCTCCCTCACTCCCCTCCACTTTCCCCCACCCCCCCTCCCTCCCTCCCCCCACCTTCCCCCCACCCCGTCTCCCTCACTCCCCCCACCTTCCTCCCTCCTTATGTCCCTCACTCCCTTCCCATTCCCCCTCCCCGCCTTCCCCCCACCCCCCTCCCTCACCTTCCCCCCACCCACCTTCCCCCTCACCCCCCTCCCTCCCTCACTCCCCCCACCTTCCCCCCACCCCCCCCCACCACCCCTCCTTCGCTGAGATCCATCACGCATCATCGGTTTCATCATAGCTATTGTTAGGACTCGTTCTTGTATGTCGAGGCCTCCCTGCTTCCGCCTTCCGAGGAGTAATGAAAAGAAAGGTATATGTATATATGCGTCTATGTATATGTTTATGTATATATATATACTTATATAAATGTATTTATATAAATATAGATGTATATTTATATATATATATATATATATATATATATATATATATATATATATATATATATATATATATATATATATATATATATATATATATATATATATATATATATATATATATATATATATATATATATAAATATATATATATATGTATATATATATATATATATATATATATATATATATATATATATATATATATATATGTTTACTTTTTACAAATAGTAAAGAAAAAACATTCAAAAACAAACAAACAAGTATACAAAAACATTCACAGACACAAAAAACATTCACACAAAAACAAACAAGTAAACAAAAAATCACACACACACAAGTAAACAAAAACGTCACACACAAACAAGTCAGCTAAAAAAACACCTACAAGCAAGTAAACAAAAAAATCACACACACAAGGAAACAAAAAAATCACACACAAACAAGTAAACAAAAAAATCACACACAAACAAGCCAACAAAAAATCATACAAAACAAACACGCACAAAAACATTCACACACAAGCCAACAAAGAATCACACACAAAACAAACAAATAAACAAAAACATACACACAAACAAGCCAACAAAAAATCACACACAAATCAAACAAGTAAACAACAAACATTCACACACAAATCAAACAAGTAAACAACAAACATTCACACAAACAAGTAAACAACAAACATTCACGCAAACAAGTAAACAAAAACACACAATCAAGCATCTACACAAACGCACGGATGGTACCACTTTGCATAGGATGAGACGAAACCCATTCATCTTTATTTACCACACACGTTCCTCTCTCTTCTCTTCCACTTCCTCCTTCTACATTTATCTCTTCCTCCGTTCTTCCTCCTCCATCATCATAGTCTGTCTCAGTTCCCTCTCCTCGGCCCGAAGTTTAGAAGAAATTTGTAAGAAAGAAGGAGAAAGGGCGAGGGAGAAGAGAAGATGGGAAGAACAGGAAGGGGATAAACAGGGGATTGGAAGAAGGTTCTAAGGATTATTCCCTTGTTTCGCATGTTTTTTTTTTTTTCTTCTTTTGCTTCAGTGTTTATCATTGTTATTTGCTTATCTACTTCCTTCCAAGATTCATCGTATAGCCTCCATGCTACCTCTCTTTCATACTCTCTCCCTCTCTTTCTTTCTTTTTCTCACCCTCTCTCTCTCTCTCTCTCCCTCCCTCTCTCTCTCTCTCTCTCTCTTTCTCTCTCTCTCTCTCTCTCTCTCTCTCTCTCTCTCTCTCTCTCTCTCTCTCTCTCTCTCTCTCTCTCTCTCTTCTCTCTTTCTCTCTCTCTCTCTTCTCTCCCTTCCCTAATCCCTCTTATCACTTTATCCTTCCCTCACCTTTACGCGATACAATCGACCCTTCCTTATTTCTCCCTTTCCTCTGTATTCTCTCCCTCCCCATCGATTTTCATTTTTATTTTTGCGTTTTTTTCTCTCTCTTTTTCATCGTATTCCAAACCTCAACAAATGTAAACATCGCAGTTTTGATAAGTTCTTGATTGTATATAAGTATTTTGTATCTTTCTCTTCGCTTCCATATTTGCGTGGGTAAGATTTCGACGGCAATTTCTTTTTTCTTTTTTTATTACTATAATCATTTTCTTCTCTTTTATTCTCCTTCGTCTCTCCTTTCTTTTCGCCATCCTCTTTCTTTTTTTTTCGTTTTCTGTTCTCCCTTCCTCACTCTCTCCTCTCCTTTCTCCTTCTTCCTATTTCTTCGTTCTCTTTTCTCCCTCCTCCCCGCCTCCCTCCCTCATTTCCAATCTCCGTTCAGTCGTTCAAGGAACTCCGTCTCCTCTGCCTCCCCCTTCCCTCCCGCTCCCCCCCCCTCCCCACCCATCCCAATCTTCATCCAACCGTATAAACTCCCCCCCCCCCCACCCCCTCCTTCTCCCCTCTCTACCTTCTTCCCCCCATCTCTGCCCCCCCTCTCCTCCGATCTCTCATCTCACATCATCATTGAGGTCTCTATTTTTTTTGTGTAAATAAAAACACACAATCACACAAACAAGCGAAAACTCATAAAAACACACACAAACAAGCAAAAAAAGCATAAAAAACCCACACAAAAACTCACACACACAATCACACAAACAAGTTAAACGAAAAAACAAACATAATAAGAAACACATACGCATACGCAGACACACACAAATGCACCCACAAACAAACACACACATTAATAATCCAAGAATATATCCATCGCATTAATAATAAACACACACATTAATATTATTAATAATAAACACACACATTAATAATCCAAGAATATATCCATATATATCCAAGAATATATCTAATACCCTAGTGGAAGACCTGGAGAATATAATTGAAAACTTGGCGTATTGGCCTTTTAAAACACGGCGGGACAGTGTAGCTATACTAATTCGAGGATATTGTGCTTGTGAATTAGGATAATCAAGTCCAATAGGTATGTGTGTGCGTGTGTGTGTTTCTCGATCGCTGGAAAGTATAGAGGTGTAATTGTGTGCGTGTGTGTGCGTGTGTGTGTTTCCCGGGCGCTGGAAAGTATAGAGGTGTAATTGTGTGTGTGTGTGTGTGTGCGTGTGTGTGTGTGTGTGCGTGTGTATGTTTCCCGGGCGCTGGAAAGTATAGAGGTGTGAATGTGTGTGTGTGTGTGTGCGTGTGTATGTGTGCGTGTGTGTGTTTGGCTTTCTTTCCCTGGGTTTGTGTCTGCCTTTCCTTGTCTCTGTCTCCCTCTCCTTTTTTTTCCCCTTCACGTCTCTCCCTCCCTGGAAACTGCAAGGCTGTAAAATTACCCTGTTCTGTTTTCTGTAAAAAAAAAAAAAAAAATCTTTAATGTATCTTTTTATTTTTTCTTATTTATCTTATTCTATTTTATTATTATTACTTGTTAATGCTTCTACTTCTGTTACTACTTCCACTGCCTTTTCTCCAATCGCTGCTGCTATGACTGCCCTATCTGCTACTATAAACAGACAACTACTAATGATAATCATTACTATTTCTTTGCGTCGTTTTTGAAAAAGAAAAAAAAAAAATGCTGTTACTATTATTACTTCAAAAAAAAAAAAAAAAAAAAATACTGCTGATTATAATAACTGTTATTACCTTGTATGATTATCACAGTTTACGTTTTTTTTTCTTTGCCACGAGACAATGTTTGGCAAGAAAGACATCGGCAGTTACTTCTATCAAAAATAGACTATTACTAGTTATAATAACTCATATTTGTGCATCATTTACAATGTATATATATATATTTCTTCCGTTTCACCATGAAAAGCATCTCTAAGTTACTACTACCACTTCTATTATAAGTAAGCCATTACTAATTATAATCATTATCATTTTTGTATCATTTTCATAATCTACATTTTTTTTTTCGTTTTACCATGAAAGCATCTCTAGAAAAAGAAATCTGTTGCCACATAAATTCTTCTACCATCAATAATAGGCTACTGCTAATTATAATTTCCATGTGATGCTCATACTCGTCGTAATTTTTCATTTTACCATGAAAACATAATATATATATATATATATATATATATATATATATATATATATATATATATATATATATATATATATATATATATATATATAAAAGAGACCATCACCAACTTTAATCACTATCATGTCAATGTATAACTACCATAATCTACTTTTTTATTTTCTCAT
>NC_091552.1:10576313-10578813 GCF_042767895.1 Penaeus vannamei
CATATTATATTTTAATTTCTTATGTAATAATATTTTATGATAATATAATTATATAATAATATTTTAATGATCATGTGGTGAATATTTTTGAAATAATCAGTCACTACATTTGTGATATGCTTTGGTGTTGATTTGTTGATATGTTCATCAAGTATGTTTCCATTATTTTTTTTCTATTGTAATCTAACGTCTTGAAACGTGATTTTTGAAAAATCATCATTATCAGTATTTTTGCTATTTTTGTTGTTATTATCATTGTTGTCACTTTCATCATAATAATTCCTGTTATTGGCATCATCATCTTTATCATCAGTAGTATTGTTGATGCTATTATTTTGCTGTCATAATGTTTTTTGCAGAATTTCTTTTCTTATATATTTGAGAAATTGTAGTCGATTCAATTTCTATACTTTTAAATCAATTCATAATGTATCTGAAAACTATATCCTGTTGTACCGCACACATAAAAACAGTTTATATGTAAAGGGAAAAGAATGCCTAGAAAAATGTCATCACAAAATTTGTATATTTTATTTCTCATAATTGTAATTATTTTTTATTTGCTCTCTAATATATATATTCATTGACTCCATTTTATACCTGAAAATTTAATTTAATGGTCACTTTTGGCGTCTTTTTAATAAGAATTATCATAGCACTCTAAAAATTGCAGTTATTTCACCGTCGTCAATGTGAATTGTGGATTTGAATGGCTTTTCAAGGATTAAAAGTAAAAGTCTTTTGTTTTTAAAGTTGACTTCCATGTCATTTTGAATAGGTTTCCAAAGGGTAAGAATATTTTGATTCTAAAGTTGGTTTGCGTATATGAGGCATCATGTGGTATTCTGGAGTAATCTTAAGGTATAAAGTGGTGATCTGTGGTATTTGCGAAACGTAATGAGCCGTATTCGTGACAAATTAAGTGGTATGATTGAAAATGAATATCTTCGCAATTCAAGAAATGTATTTTTATCCTGTTTCGTGTCTGTGACCTGGCCTGTCTGTGACGCGGCCTGTTTATGACGTGGACTGTTTGTGACCTGGCTTGTCTATAAGATGGCTTGTCTGTGACTTGGTCTGTCCGTGACCTGACCACAGAGTCGTTTTTTCTCTTAATTATTTTGAGCTGGTCTTCAACATCACACGGTATTTCCTTTATTTTTGTTTGTTATTTACTACGTCATTGTGGTTTTATGAATGAAATATTTACCCATAGGTTTTGTGAATGAATTATATACATGTAAGTTTTATGAGTTAATTATTTACTCATAAATTTAGCGAATACATTATTAACATATATTATATATTAACATATTTTATAGAGTTTTGTGAATGAATTATTTACCCGTAAATTTTGTGAATGGATTATTTACCCATTAAGATTTTTGAATGAATTATTTATAAATGGGTTTTCTGAATGAATTATTTACCCATAAGTTTTGAAATTGAGTTATTTACCCGTAACCTTTGAGAATAAATTATTTACACATGACGTTGTTGATGAATAATTTACATGAATTTAATCAATTAGTTATTTACATAAATTTTGAGAATGAAATATTTACATATAAATGTTATGAATTAATCATTTGCATCTGAAAATTGAGAATGAAATATTGTGAATGAATCATTTACATATATTTGTGTATAAATCTTATGAATGAATTATTTACCTGTCAGTTTTGTAAATTAATTTCCTCTTAATAGTCGAAGTATATTTCCTAATTATGGACAAATTTCTATAGATTACCTGATTGGCGAAGCGCCCTATTTTACACTACTTCCTGTGGGGTTTACCTCTCTATTACAAGTCATAGTACACTCGGTAAACGTATCAGAATTCCATTATTATTACATTAATCGAGACCATTCAGTTTATAATTGGCGTTGAACAAGGGAGTGCTATGAGGGTGAAATACCAGGGAATTTAAATGACTTGTGATGTATTTTGACTTTCGTGGAGATAATCTGCTTTAATGAATATGTAATGATGGTGGAATTTGCTTCGCTACAACGCTACAAAGTTAAGTTACTCGTGATGTATGTGTGTGTGTGTGTGTGTGTGTGTGTGTGTGTGTGTGTGTGTGTGTGTGTGTGTGTGTGTGTGTGTGTGTGTGTGTGTGTGTGTGTGTGTGTGTGTGTGTGTGTGTGTGTGTGTGTGTGTGTGTGTGTGTGTGTGTGTGTGTGTGTGTGTGTGTGTGTGTGTGTGTGTGCGCGTAAGTGCGCGTAAGTGCGTATGTGTATATATGGGTATGAGTGGTCAGCACTTCTTCTAATCCATATTAATTAATTCCATACCACATTAGAGAGATAGAGGGAGGAAGAGAGAGAGAGAGAGAGAGAGAGAGAGAGAGAGAGAGAGAGAGAGAGAGAGAGAGAGAGAGAGAGAGAGAGAGAGAGAGAGAGAGAGAGAGGGAGGCAGAGAGACAGAAATGAAGAGCGAGAGAGAGGGAGAGAGCGTGGGTATCTGTGTCTGTCATCTTAACGTGTTCATTGTGAC
>NC_091552.1:10593813-10598813 GCF_042767895.1 Penaeus vannamei
CTCTCCCTTTCCTCCTTTTCCCTTTCTCTTCTCACTCTCCTCCCCTCCATCCCCTCTCCCTTCCCTCCTTTTCCTCCTCCCTCTCCCTACCCTCCTTCTTCCCTCTCCCTTCTCTCATTTTACCCTTCCCATCTCACTCTCCTCTCCTCCTTCCCCCTTTCCTCCTTTTCATCCTCCCTCTCCCTTCCCTCCTTCTTCCCTCTCGTCACTTTATCCACTTGCTCCAATCAGTGCAGTGAAGTTAGCGGATTTGCATCATAGGAAAGAGTGATTTGACTTCAGTACATTAGACGAGAGGAAAAAATGAGGAAAAATACGAATAAGAAGAAGACGAAGAAGAAGAAGAAAAAGAAAGAGGGAGAAGTGAAGTAGAAGAAAACGAAAAAGAAAAGAAGGATAAAAGAAGAAAAAGAAAAGCATAAAGGAAGATGAATAAGAAAGAAGAAGAGGGAGAAGAGAGGTAGAAGAAAACGAAAGAGAAAAGATGGATAAAAGAAGAAAAAAGAAAAGAATAGAGGAAGACGAATAACAAAGAAGAAGAAGACGAAGAAAAATAGCAAGAATAAAAAAACAACAACAATAATAACAATAACAAGAAAAAAAGAAAACGAAAAACTAAAACCAAAAAGACTGAACGAAAAAGAAAGAAAAAGGGAGAGCAAAGATTGAGAGTAATTGATCAAGGAAGTATATGGAAGGTAAATATTTACTCCGTCTTTGTTCACTCATGGCTTCATGGACGAGCAAACGGAACTTAACAAACAGAGTTATTAGTAACCTGCGAGATTGAGAATCGTGTTGTTGTTGTTGTTGTTGTTGTTGTTGTTGTTGTTGTTATCATCATCGCCATTATCATCATCATTATTGTCATCACCGTCATCAATATCATCACACTCATTATTATCTTCATTATTATTATCACCATCATTATCATCATCATCAGTATCATCGTCATTGTCATCATCATTATCATTATAATTATCATCATCATTATCATTATCATCAGTATTATTATCATCATCAACATCATCATTATCATCATCATCATTATCATCACCAAGATCATTATCACCATCATCATCACCATCATCCTCATCACCATCACAGTCATCATTATCTTCACCATCTTTATCACCATCATTATTATCATCACCATCATTTAAACACCATCATAATCACCATCACCATCATTATCAACATCATTATCAAAATCATCACCATCATCATCATCATTATCACCTTCACCATCAAAATCTGCGACATCATTATTATTATTATCATTATCATTAGTATTTCTTCTGTTTTTTTTCTTTCTTTCTTTCTTTGTTTAAATATTTCACCGATATGTTTCTCATTATTGATATTTGTGTCATTATTATCGCAATCTTTATCATCATTCTTTTGATATCATTTGTGACGTGCGTTGGTATCTATTTTTTTTATTTGACGAAATATGTTATCTATCTATATCTATCTAATATGTTATCTATCTATATCTATCTAATATGTTATCTATCTATATCTATCTGATATGTTATCTATCTATATCTATCTAATATATTATCTATCTATATCTATCTAATATGTTATTTATCTATATCTATCTAATATGTTATCTATCCATATCTATCTAATATGTTATCTATCTATATCTATCTAATATGTTATCTATCTATATCTATCTAATATGTTATCTATCTATATCTATCAAATATGTTATCTATCTATATCTATCAAATATGTTATCTATCTATATCTATCAAATATGTTATCTATCTATATCTATCTAATATGTTATCTCTCTATATCTATCTAATATGTTATCTATCTATATCTATCTAATATGTTATCTGTCTATATCTATCTAATATGTTATCTATCTATATCTATCTAATATGTTATCTATCTATATCTATCTAATATGTTATCTATCTATATCTATCTAATATGTTATCTATCTATATCTATCTAATATGTTATCTATCTATATCTATCTAATATGTTATCTATCTATATCTATCTAATATGTTATCTATCTATATCTATCTAATATGTTATCTATCTATATCTATCTAATATGTTATCTATCTATATCTATCTAATATGTTATCTATCTATATCTATCTAATATGTTATCTATCTATATCTATCTGATTTGTTATCTATCTATATCTATCTAATATGTTATCTATTTATATCTATCTAATATGTTATCTATCTATATCTATCTAATATGTTATCTATCTATATCTATCTATTATGTTATCTATCTATATCTATCTAATATGTTATCTATCTATATCTATCTAATATGTTATCTATCTATATCTATCTAATATGTTATCTATCTATATCTATCTGATTTGTTATCTATCTATATCTATCTAATATGTTATCTATCTATATCTATCTAATATGTTATCTATCTATATCTATCTAATATGTTATCTATCTATATCTATCTAATATGTTATCTATCTATATCTATCTAATATGTTATCTATCTATATCTATCTAATATGTTATCTATCTATATCTATCTGATATGCTATCTATCTATATCTATCTAATATGTTATCTATCTATATCTATCTAATATGTTATCTATCTATATCTATCTAATATGTTATCTATCTATATCTATCTAATATGTTATCTATCTATATCTATCTAATATGTTATCTATCTATATCTATCTAATATGTTATCTATCTATATCTATCTAATATGTTATCTATCTATATCTATCTAATATGTTATATATCTATATCTATCTAATATGTTATCTATCTATATGTATCTAAATTGTTATCTATCTATATCTATCTAATATGTTATCTATCTATATCTATCTGATTTGTTATCTATCTATATCTATCTAATATGTTATCTATCTATATCTAATATGTTATCTATCTATATCTATCTAATATGTTATATATCTATATCTATCTAATATGTTATCTATCTATATCTATCTAATATGTTATCTATCTATATCTATCTGATTTGTTATCTATCTATATCTATCTAATATGTTATATATCTATATCTATCTAATATGTTATATATCTATATCTATCTAATATGTTATCTATCTATATCTATCTAATATGTTATCTATCTATATCTATCTGATTTGTTATCTATCTATATCTATCTAATATGTTATATATATATATCTATCTAATATGTTATCTATCTATATCTATCTGATTTGTTATCTATCTATATCTATCTGATATGCTATCTATCTATATCTATCTAATATGTTATCTATCTATATCTATCTAATATGTTATATATCTATATCTATCTAATATGTTATCTATCTATATCTATCTAATGTGTTATCTATCTATATCTATCTAATATGTTATCTGTCTATATCTATCTAAATTGTTATCTATCTATATCTATCTAATATGTTATCTATCTATGTCTATCTAATATGTTATCTATCTATATCTATCTAAATTGTTATCTATCTATATCTATCTAATATGTTATCTATCTATGTCTATCTAATATGTTATCTATCTATATCTATCTAATATGTTATCTATCTATATCTATTTAATATGTTATCTATCTATATCTATCTAATATGTTATCTATCTATATCTATCTAATATGTTATCTATCTATATCTATCTAATATGTTATCTATCTATATCTATTTAATATGTTATCTATCTATATCTATCTAATATGTTATCTATTTATATCTATCTAATATGTTATCTATCTATATCTATCTAATATGTTATCTATCTATATCTATATAATATGTTATCTATCTATATCTATATAATATGTTATCTATCTATATCTATCTAATATGTTATCTATCTATATCTATCTAATATGTTATCTATCTATATCTATCTAATATGTTATCTATCTATATCTATCTATTATGTTATCTATCTATATCTATCTAATATGTTATCTATCTATATCTATTTGATATGTTATCTATCTATATCTATCTAATATGTTATCTATCTATATCTATTTGATATGTTATCTATCTATATCTATCTAATATGTTATCTATCTATATCTATCTAATATGTTATCTATCTATATCTATCTAATATGTTATCTATTTATATCTATCTAATATGTTATCTATCTATAGCTATCTGATATGTTATCTATCTATATCTATCTAATATGTTATCTATCTATATCTATCTAATATGTTATCTATCTATATCTATCTAAATTGTTATCTATCTATATCTATCTAACATGTTATCTATCTATATCTATCTAAATTGTTATCTATCTATATCTATCTAATATGTTATCTATCTATATCTATCTGATTTGTTATCTATCTATATCTATCTAATATGTTATCTATCTATATCTATCTGATTTGTTATATATCTATATCTATCTAATATGTTATCTATCTATATCTATCTAATATGTTATCTATCTATATCTATCTAATATGTTATCTATCTATATCTATCTAATATGTTATCTATCTATATCTATCTAATATGTTATCTATTTATATCTATCTAATATGTTATCTATCTATATCTATCTATCGATCTTTCAATTTATCTGTATCTGATTACCTACCTATCAATCTCTCCATCTGTCTATAAACATATGTGTGTGTGTACGAATGTATGTGTCCATGTATGCAAGTGTGTGTGTGTGTGTGTGTGTGTGTGTGTGTGTGTGTGTGTGTGTGTGTGTGTGTGTGTGTGTGTGTGTGTGTGTGTGTGTGCGCGCGAATGTTTGAATGCATGCTTGCAAGTGTGTATGTGTTTGCGCGCGCGCATGTGTGTGTGTGTGTGTGTGTGTATGTGTTTGCGTGTGTGTGTGTGTGTGTGTGTGTGTGTGTGTGTGTGTGTGTGTATGTGTTTGCGTGTGTGTGTGTGTGTGTGTGTGTGTGTGTGTGTGTGTGTGTGTGTGTGTGTGTGTGTGTGTGTGTTTATGTATGTCTGTGAAATTATTTATTAAAAAGTATGGAA
>NC_091552.1:10603813-10606313 GCF_042767895.1 Penaeus vannamei
TTCACAAGATAAACAGCGAACGCATTTCTCATTCTTTCAAGTTTATCACTGTCTCTATCTCTTCTTCTCATTCAGACGTCCATCAACATAGATAACAACATGGAAAAGGACGAAAACGATGATGATTTCGGAGGAGGAACTACTTGCAGAAGTTCTGGTCTGCTGCACACACGCCCCCGGGATTAGCGAGGAACAGCCGCCCGCTGCTGCACACACACACCTGGGGGCGGGGGGAGGGGGGTCAGTAACGACCTGCCAAATGGTTGTTTCAAGATGATTCTCTGAAACTGCCTCGCATGATTATGGCACATGCACCCGTGCATGCACACACGTATGCGCGCACGCACACCCACACACGAACACTCTTAAATGCATATATATACTTATGTGTGTGTTTGTGTGTGTGTGTGAGAGTGTGTGAGTGTGATGTGTATATATATATATATATATATATATATATATATATATATATATATATATATATATATATATATATATATATATATCACTGGTAAATCAAACTCTATATGTAAATAAATATATAAGGGAAAACGGAGGCTTTTAATTCATCCAGTGTACGAATTAACAACTGATTATATTATTTCTAAGTGCAATTACGACATGTTCCAAATTTGTTTGTATTTTGCACATAAAAATCATAATGCACAATTCAAGGATATAGAGAGAGACACCGAAAATATCTAAGAAATTAAGAAGCGAAATGAACCAAACTTTACGGCCACGAAATCGGACGAGTTGGCGGCATCTCACGGCCACGAAATCGGACGAGTTGGCGGCATCTCACGGTCACGAAATCGGACGAATTGGCGGCATCTCACGGCCACGAAATCGGACGAGTTCGCGGCATCTCACTCCTCCTGAGAGAGTGAGAGACGCACATCGCAGACACGTGGGGCGGTTTCCGGGAAAATTAAGCGTGGCTCAGGTTAATTGGTCATGAATTTAGATCATATCACAATCAGGATACTAGAAAATTAGTTCTTAAATGTTTGATGATTTTTCAGTATCCTCTTTTGAACGTTAAGAGACAGTGCAGAAAAGTTGGATACTCATCCTGGAAAATTTAGCGGGATAAAGGGTAACTGGTCGTGAATTTTAGATCATATCATAATCACGATATTTGGAAGTAGTCCTTTAATTTTCATGGAATATTAGGATTCTCTCTGAGACACGAAGGAAACATATTATAGCCATGTTATTTAACCAGACTCAAGTCCAGTAAAGATAAGTGAACGTGAATTTATATCCTCTAAGAATCAGGAGATTTAGAATCGATTCAGTGACCGGCTGTAGTGGGATCTCAACGCTTAAAATACATAGTTTTCTACATAGAGTTTCAGTGACGTCACTCAGGAGAGCAATACAAGGGTCATCTAACAGCGAAGGTCATGGTGATTTGCATCGTCTTGAGGTCAACGTAAGGACGACCTTTCTTGACTTTGAGATTTCACTTAGAGCTGATCTATTTCCTGAGTGATTCCTTCGCAACAGTCATTTACAAGCCGATATTCAAATTAATAAGATGTGTATATATAAACATATGAAATGATAAGGTGTAGTATGTATAAACGTGTGAAATGATATGGTGTTGTATATATAAACATATGAAACGATAAGGTGTAGTATGTATAAACTTGTGAAATGATATGATGTAGTATATATAAACATGAAATGATAAGGTGTAGTATGTATAAACGTGTGAAATGATATGATGTTGTATATATAAACATGAAATGATAAGGTGTAGTATATATAAACATATGGAATGATATGGCGTAGTATATATAGAAATATGAAATGATATGGTGTAGTATAAATAGAAATATGAAATGATAAGGTGTGGTGTATATATAAACATATGAAATAAAAGGGTGTAGCATATATAAACATAAAGAATGATAAGATGTAGGATATGTAACATGTGAAATATTAAAGTGCAGTATATATATAAACACATGCAAATGTGGTGCGTATATATACACACGCACACACACACACACACACACACACACACAGACACACACACACAGACAGACACACACACACACACACACACACACACACACACACACACACACACACACACACACACACAAACACACACCGACACACACAAGCAAACAAACACACACAAACAGACACAAACAAACACACACACAAACACACACACACGCACACAAACACCCCCCACCCACACCCACACACAAACACACATAATACACCCATCTTTGCCCCCAAAAAAAGTAAATTTATAAATAAAGAATAAAAAAAAAAAAATAAAATAAAAAATAAACATCAACCCACACGCCTCCCTCAGAAGCCACCAACAGGAAGCCCCTTATAACACTGACCTGGAAAACACCTGGAAGAGCGTCTTCTGGGTCACTGATCGGGGTATTGGAGATATTGAGACCACGAACGAAGATGTTGGGCGTCTCGAACATGATCTGGAGAAAATGAGATAAATGAGTGGAAATGA
>NC_091552.1:10618813-10621313 GCF_042767895.1 Penaeus vannamei
ACACCCTTACCCTCACCCACTCTCCACCCCAACACTTTCCTGTCCCCCCCCTCCCCTTCCCTCTTCCACCTCAACACTTCTCCACCCCCTCCCCTAAACACCCTCATCCTCCCCTCCCCCTCTTCCACCCGTAACACCTCTCCCTCCCTCCCTAAACACCCCTACCCTCACCCACCCTCCTCCCCAAAACCCTCCTGTCCCCTCCTTCCCTCCCTCTTCCACCCCCCAACACCCTTCCCTTCCCTCTCCATCCTCTTCCCCCCAAACTGCCCCTCCCCTCCCCTACACACCCTTACCCTCACCCACCCTCTACCCCAACACCTTCCTGTCCCCCCTCCCTCCCCCAACACCTCTCCTCCCCCTCCCCTAAACACTCTTGCCCTCACCTACCCTCCCCCTCCAGCACCCTTCCCCCGCCCCTCCAGCACCCTTCCCTCCTTCTCTCCTCCAGCACTCTCTCCCCTCCCCTCCCCTCCAACACCCTTCCCTCCCCTCCTCCAACACCTCTTTCCCCTCCCCTCCCTCCAACACCCTTCCCCCTACCCCCTCCTCCTCCCTCCAGCACCATTTCCCCTTCCCCCTCTCCTCCCAGCACCCTTCCCTCCCCTCCCCCTCCAGCACCCTTCCCTCTCCCCTCTCCTCCAGCACCCCTTCCCTCCCCTCCCCTCCAACACCCTTCCCCTCTCCACTCCTCCAGCACCCTCTTCCCCTCCCCCTCCCTCCCAGCACCCCTTCCCCTCCCCCTCCCCTCCAGCACCCTACCCCTCCCCCCCTCCCTCCAGCACCCTTCTTCTTCCTCCCCCCTCCCTTCCAGCACTCTTCCCCCTCCCCCTCCCCTCCAGCACCCTTCCTCCCCTCCCCTCCTCCAGCACCCCTTCCCCCCCCTCTCTCCTCCTCTCTCCAGCACCCCTTCCTCCCCTCCCCCTCCCTCCAGTGCACCCTTCCCCTCCCCTCCTCCTCCCTCCAGCACCCTTCCCCTCCCCCTCCCCTCCAACACCCTTCCCTCTCCTCACCTCCTCCAGCACCCTTCCCTCCCCTCCCTCCAGCACCCTTCCCCTTCCCCTCCCCCTCCAGCACCCTTCCTCCTCCCCCTCCAGCACCCTTCCCTCCCTCCTCCCCTCCTGAGCACCCTTCCCCTCCTCCCTCCCCTCCAGCACCTCTTCGCCTCCCCTCCCCTTCTCCAGCACCCTTCCCCTCCTCCCTCCTCCAGCACCCTTCCCTCCCCTCCCCTCCAGCACCCTTCCCCTCTCCCCTCCCTCCAGCACCCTTCCCCTCCTCCAGCACCCTTCCCTCCCTCCCTCCAGCACCCTTCCCCTTCCCCTCCCTCCAGCACCCTTCCTCCCTCCCCTCCCTCCAGCACCCTTCCCCTTCCCTTCCTCCAGCACCCTTCCCCTTCCCCCTCCCCCTCCAGCACCCTTCCCTCCCCCTCCCTCCCTCCTCCCTCTCCTCCCACCCTTCCCTCCCCTCCCCTCTCCAGCACCCTTCCCTCCCTCCCCCTCCTCCAGCACCCCTTCCCCTCCAGCCCTTCCTCTCTTTCCCCTCCTCCTCCAGCACCTCTTCCCTCCCTCCCTCCAGCACCTCCCTCCCCCTCCCCTCCAGCACCCTTCCCCTCCTCCCTCCAGCACCCTTCCCTTCCCCTCCTCCACCCTTCCCCTCCCCCTCCTCCAGCACCCTTCCCTTCCCTCCTCCAGCACCCCTTCCCCTCCCCCTCCCCTCCAGCACCCTTCCCCCTTCCTTCCTCCCGCACCCTTCCCCTCCCCCCTCCTCCAGCACCTTCCCCTCCCCCTCCCTCCAGCACCCTCTCCTCCCCTCCCTCCTCCAGCACCCTTCCCCTCCCCCCTCCCCTCCAGCACCCTTCCCTCCCCTCCTCCAGCACCCTTCCCCCTCCCCCTCCCTCCAACACCCTTCTTCCCCTCCCCTCCCTCCTCCAGCCCCCTTCCCCCCTCCCTCCCCCTCTCCCTCCAGCACCCTTCCCTCCCTCTCCCTCCAGCACCCTTTCCCCTTCCCTTCCCTCCAGCACCCTTCCCCTCCCCCTCCCCTCCAGCACCCTTCTTCCCCTCCCCCTCCCAGCACCCTTCCTTCCCCCCCCTCCCCTCCAACACCCTTCCCTCCCCTTCCCCTCCCCCCTCCCCTCCAACACCCCTTCCCCTCCTCCCCCTCCCCTCCAGCACCCTTCCCCTCCCCCTCCCCTCCAGCACCCCTTCCCCCTCCCCCTCCCCTCCCAACACCCTTCCCCTCCCCTCCTCCAGCACTCCTTCCCTTCCCCTCCCCTCCAGCACCCTTCCCCTCCCCCTCCCCCCTCCAACACCCTTCCTCCCCTCCCCTCCAGCATCCTTCCCTCTCCCCCTCTCCCTCTCCAAACACCCTTCCCCTCCCTTCTTCCCTCCAGCACCCTTCCCCTCCCCACTCCCTCCAGCCACCTCTTCCCTCCCCTCCCCTCCAGCACCCTTCCCCTCCCCCTCCTCCTCCCGCACCCTTCCCCTCCCCCCTCCCTCCAACA
>NC_091552.1:10633813-10636313 GCF_042767895.1 Penaeus vannamei
CTTCCTCCCTCCCTCTCACTCACTTCCACCATCACAACCATCTCAAAATAAGAACCACACAACCAATAACCTAAACAACCAACGGCACACAAGACAACCGAGATCAACAACACAACACAACCTGACCCCGCCACCGAAAAAGGTCAAGCCGATGACAACCAAAGCCAAGTCAGAAGAGGGGGCGGGGTTGGGGGAGGGAGAAGGGAGGAGGGAGGGGGGGGGGGCGGAGGGAGAAGAGGGAAGGACGGTGGAGGGAGTGGAGGGCAGAGAAGGGAAGGACGATGATGGAGGACGGAGGAGGAGAGGAGGGGAGAAGGAGGAAGATGGAGGGGGAGATAGGAGACAGAGGAGGAGAGAGGGAGGGACGGAGAGTGAAGGGGGAAGGAGGAGGGAGGGGGATGACGGAAGGGCAGAGAGGAGGACGGAGTGGGGGTTAGAAGGATAGAAGAGGAAAGGGAGGACAGAGGAGGGAGGGAGGACAGAGAGGAGAGGGAGGACGGAGGAAAATGTGGCCACCAAGGGGAAGGCACAAATGCATGCAAAGTGACCCTGAATTGCTTGCACTTGCATAGGCTTTTCCGGGCGAAGCCGAGAGACTGAGTGACAGAGAAAGGAGGAGACAGAGGGAAAGAGACAGACAGAGAGATAGATAAAAAGATAGATAAATGATAGATAGACACACACACACACACACTTAGAAATTAGACTTTGAAAAGGATATAATAAGTAGGGATCAAATTAGCGCCATCAAAGACAATAACATTATATATTCAAAGGAGGAAGAAATGTGTGAAATTCTAAATGAGAAATTTCAGTCAGTGTTTGTTCAGGATCCATGCTTTGATATGGCAAATACCCGTAATAACGTAAAGAACATCGAAAATATCATCCTCAAAAAGAACGAAATAAAAGATCTACTAAAAGGATTAGACAAGACCAAAGCAGAGGGACCAGATGAAATTTCTAACTGGGTTCTTGGGGAATGTGCCGAAGAACTTTGTACTCCTTTATAGTTAATATTCCAAAATTCACTAAGACAAGGTAAACTACCAAAAAGTTGGAAATTTGAAAATGTTACACCCTTATATAAGAGCGGCGACAAACAAAATCTACTAAATTATAGACCAGTTTCATTAACTAGTGTAGTATGCAAACTGCTAGAAAGAATAATTAGAAAACAATGGGTTGAAATGCTTGAAAAACACGCAATGATATCAAATAAACAATTTGGTTTTAGAGAAGGAAGCTCGTGTGTAACAAATCTCCTCTGTTTTTATGATAGAGTATCTGAAATATTACAAGAAAGAGACGGCTGGGTGGATTGTGTGTATTTAGACTTTAAGAAGGCTTTTGATAAGGGTCTCATAGAAGACTAATATGGAAATTAGAGCACCTACGTGGAGTGAAAGGAAACCTACTCGCATGGATGAAAGACTTTCTTCATGAAAGACAAATGAGCACAGTAATTAGAGGAAAGCATTCTACGTGGCGACGAATAACCAGCGGAGTACCTCAAGGATCGGTGTTGGCGCCGATTATGTTCACTATTTTCGTCAATGATTTAGAGTCAAACATAAGCCCAGGTAGTTATCTGAATATGCTTGCAGATGACGCAAAGATACAAATGAGGATAACAGTCAACGTCTCATGCCAATGCCTCCAAAGTGACATCGAGAACTTATTCACGTGGAGTTTTACTTGGAAGATGGAATTCAATACCAATGAATGCCACGTAGTCAGGTTTAGAGAAAGTAAAAATCGCCCACTATTCCAATACAAATTAGGGGACGCAGTATTAGACACAGCTGACAGGGAAAAAGATCTTGGGATAATCATAAATAGAAACCTAAATCCAAATGACCATATAAATGAAAAGGTCCACAAAATGTTAGGACTGATTGCCAACATGAAGAGGGCATTCGCGTATGTGGACGAAGAATATGGTAAAGAAGATTATTACAGCAATCATAAGACCAAGTCTTGAGTACGGTGCAGTGGTATGGAGTCCACACTTAAAAAAAGATATTAACAAACTGGAAAGAGTCCAAAGAGCGCCAACAAGATGGGCACCTACCCTGAGAGATCTGAGTTACGAAGACAGACTACAGAAATTAGGACTTGCTACCTTGGAAGAAGGAAAAGGAGGGGACATGATTATGCTTTTCAACTGCATTACAGGAAGAGTGAAGGTAGATAAGGATGACTTTTTGATCTTGAACACAAGAAGAACGAGAGGACACAACAAAAAGTTGACAGTGAAAAGAGGCGATAATGTAAAAAAATATAGTTTCCCAAACAGAATTATTGAATCGTGGAACAGTCTCCCCAATCAAGTAGTGTGTGCCAAAACTGTGCATCAATTTAAAAAGTTATACGATAATTTAAATATAGCAGACGGGACCACCTGAGCATAGCTGTTCTCCCGTATTCAAACAACTAGGTAAAGTAAGAACACACACACACACACACACATACACACACACACACAAATACTTGTATA
>NC_091552.1:10661313-10663813 GCF_042767895.1 Penaeus vannamei
TAAGGATAAAGCGAATATTAGGAGACGGTATTAATAATTGTGAACATATCTGATCCTTGCGAATGTTTGTGGTTTGTGAGGCGTATCTCTGTGTATCAACTCTCTTCATGTAAGAAGCAAAAAACAAACAAACGAACAGTCCAGTGAACGAAGTATAACATACGAAATGCATATGAAATATAACCTACCCGACTGAAAAGAGATGATAACATAGGTAAACAAACATCTAAATAACTAAAAAGTTGATAAAACAGTAAAGAAAGCTGAAAGAGAGGATAGAGCATAAGAAGAGTAAATATGTGAACATCAAAAAGAAAAGAGAAAAAGAAAACAAATAAAGCTCAAAATGATGATAACTCAACGAAACGAAAATAAAGATAACGCATATGACATGAAATCAAGACCCCCCCCCCCCAAAAAAAAAGGCTATACACAAGTTATACACACATACTCATTATATGTAATACACAGAAACAACAGAGAACAAATCAAAGCAAAAGGATGATAATAATAATGATAAATAAATGAATAAAATGAAATGAAATTTATGAATAAATAAATAAATATATAAGATGAATGAATAAGATGACGATAATATAAATAGTACGCAAATATCGACAAGGGTAAATAAATGGTAGAAACACAACAAGAATGAAAAGAGGAAAAAACACACCCGCACACACTTACTCTTCCCCCCCCCCCCCCGCCGCCCCTCGAACTCACCAAACTGACGTCAAAAACCCTCAGGATGAAGAGGGTGAGAGCCAGATTGAGGGTCACCATCACCAGCAGGAGGAGGACCAGGGCGTAGAGACAGCGCCTCCGCCACCCGAAGAGACCCAAGCTATACTGATACGGACCACACTGGACCACCGTGCCCCTCGGAGGAGGTCCTCGGTGCTCGTTACTCGTCGCCAGGAGGGTCCCGCCCACGCCCCCGCCCGTGCCACCTCCGCCCGTGCCGCCTCTGGGTCCTGCTCCGACGCCACCGCTGCCCGAGCCGGCCATCACCCTGCTGGGGGAGAGAGAGAAGGGTTATGTACAAGTTCGAATTTTTTTTTTTATTAGTGATGATAAAGTTTGTGATAATAATGATAATAATATTGATATCATTGATAATAATAATGCGTGACAACTATTAGTGATGAGAATAGTTATCACAGTGATGATAAAGTTTGTGATGATAATGATAATAATATTGATATCATTAATAATAATGATGCAAGTGACAATCATTAGTGATGAGAATAGTTATCACAGTGATGATAAAGTTTGTGATAATAATGATAATAATATTGATGTCATTAATAATAATGATGCAAGAGACAATAGAGGACACAACTCTCATAATGACATGGATAGTCACAACTATTATATTAGTTGTAACGACAATAGCAATAATTATGATAATGACCCTGATACTGATAATGAATACTTCTAAAATTAATGAAAAATAACGACAATGATAATGATAATGATAACAATAACGATGATAAAAACAATGATAATCATAATGAAACTACTAGAACTATTACTCCTATTAATGATGATAGTATATAAAAAGATAAGAGCTGCATCCTAGCAGGAGGTCAATTTCCCAGTATTCTCTATATTCACATAAGGGACAAATTACATATTTCTTGGACTCCTGTGCTCAAGATTTTTCGTTATTTTTTCTATATATGTTAAAAACTCGCCCCCCCCCCCCCGCCCCAATTAGCAACTTATTGCACGTATTATCTCACGAATTATGATTAATACTTTAATAGACAGAATCAAGAGACAGCAAAGGGGAAAAAAACTGTTTTCATCCTTATAATCTTAACGAATTAAATCAGAATGAAATTGCTGATGGCTATTATTGCTGGAATCAACAGACTTAACCAGAGTGCTATTATTACATTCCAATTTTTGTGTATAACACGTAGATCCATTAGCACGTGCAGTACTTTCCTGTTTGAAGTACTGTTGTGTAATTTAAAAAATCAATATTCGATGCGGATCACAACATAGGGAAAGCAGCCAAGCAAAAGAAGAAGAAGAAGAAGAAGAAGAAGAAGAAAAAAAACGGAAGATAAGGGCCATGTACAAGTTCGATTTTTTTTTATTAGTGATGATAAAGTTTGTGATAATAATGATAATAATTTTGATTTCCTTAATAATAATACTGCAAGTGACGAGACAGGACACAACTCTCATAATGACATGGATAGTCACAACTATTATAATGGTTGTAGTAACGACAACAATAATTATGATAATGATCCTGATACTGATAAAGAATACTTCTAAAACTAATGAAAAATAACAACAATGATAATGAAAATGATAACAATAACGATGATAAAAACGATGATAATCATAATGAAACTACTAGAACTACTACTACTATTAATGATGATAGTATATAAAAGATAAGAGCTGCATCCTAGCAGGAGGTCAATTTCCCAGTATTCTCTATATTCAAATAAGGGACAAATTACATATTCCTTGGACTCCT
>NC_091552.1:10691313-10696313 GCF_042767895.1 Penaeus vannamei
TCTGAACGCCGCGCATCTTCTTTCCTTCCTAATCGCGGTGCCATTAAGGGAAGTGTTCCCTAAAGCTTCAATTACACCCCGAATTTATACATAAGTGTAAGAAGACATTGCATCTTTCAAGGAGGGGCTGATATATTATTCTCGAGGGGAAGGTGTGTCTGAGGAGGCGCAGGAGAGGGAAAGTGGAGACGGAACAAGGGGGAAAGACGTGAGATGGTGTTTCATTTGCGTCCGTTGAGAACAAAAGAGCTTTGATATGTCTTTTTTTTTTTTTTTTTTTTTTTTTTGTTATTCATGGCGATCGTTAAGTGTGCTTTGTTTCTTTTTTTTCTCTCTTTTATTTTCTTTCTTTTCTTTGACTTTTCTTTAAAAGGGAGGAAGGGCAATCAAGGCATTGTGATTATAGTTTAGTCTTAGAATCATTAAGACATAAATTATTTTGCTTTATTAGTAATATATGAAGAGATTTCAAAATCAAGTCATGCGTCATATTTGCTTTTCATTCCCACTTTTTGCCATAAATAATTGGTCTTGCATGAGAAAGTCTGCACAAGATGGCTGATCATGAAGAGAAATTTATGAACTCTCGATTGATTACGGTTATCAAGATCACACTTCTTTCTGAAAGCGAAGGCAGACAAAAAGGAAAACACAATAAGACTTTGAATGAAAGAGGGAGGTAAAAATAAAAGGTATAATTTCGCGAGTCAAGATGAGCTATTGTCGTCTAGCATTTGCAATCTTTATGAGGGGAGGAAGAGGAGGAGGAGGAGTAGGAGGAGGAGGAGGAGGAGAAGAGGGAAAAAGCGAGGAGGAGGTAAAGGCGAAGAGTAAAAAACGGAGGAGAAAGACTAATGATAATACTAATAATAGATAGGAAAATAATAATAAGAGGAAGCAAAGAAGGATTGAAAAGATTGACGATGAAAATGATGATTATGAAGGAAGAGTACAAAGAAAAATTATCGAACAAACAGATTAGTCGGCAACGGCGGATAAAGATGAGAAAAGAGGAAGAATAATATATATAATATAACATAATATAAAAATAAAGATAATAAATAAACAAAAATAAGCAAAAACAATACCAAAGAAAAAATACTTTAAGCAGCGGAAAACCAAAAGTAAAAAGACTATAAGAGAGAGAGCAAAAAAAATCTAAAACTATTCTTTCTTCTTTCACCTGACTTCTTTCTTTCGATCCTCCACAACTATTTCATCATCATCGTTCCGACATCAAAACCACAACGTCTTTGAAACAACAGCAACGTCTTCGAACTTCTTGCAAGAAAGTTAAACCACCCAATTGCCAGGGTGTGAACGTCAGTCCAAAGTTAACATGCTTGGCACTGGCTGGATGTCCCTCAGCTGTCTCTCCAGGGAATAAATGTAAATAATAGATAAATAGATAGATAAATAGATATACAGATAAACAGAAAGGTAAATAGATGAATTGATAAACTGATACATAGGTAGCATGTTTGGTACTGAAAATAAATGTAAATAATAGATAAATATAAATAAATGAATATATGTTCATATATATTTATAAACATATATAAATAGTTGTATAGATAAACAAATATACATTTGAATAGATAAGTTGATAAATAGATAGATGGATAATATGCTTGGCACTGCATGGACGTCTCTCAGCTCTTTCTCCGGGGAACAAATGTAAATAATATATAAATAGACAAATAGATAGAGAAATAGAGAAATAGATAAACAGATAGATCAATAGACATACAGATAAATAGATGAATTGATGAACATATAAGTAAAGAACATGCTTTGCAATGGAAATAAATGTAAATAATAGATAAATAGATGGATAAATAGATAAACAGATAAACAGATAGATAGATAGATTAATTGATAATCAGATAAAAGGTAACATGCTTGGCACTAGCTGGACGACCCTGAGCTGTCTCTCCAGGGAATAAAGTTAAATAATAGACAGAAAGATGAAGATAGATAAATAGATATGCAGATAAACAGATGTGTAACAAGATGCAAAGACAAATAGATGAACTGATAAACAGATGACGAGGTAGAATGATTGATACTGGGAGTGAATGTAGATAATGGATAGATAGATAGATAGATGTATAATAATAATAATAATGATAATAATAATAAGGATAATAATAATAAGGATAATAATAATGATAATAACAATAAAACGAAAATAAAGAATGAGCAGAGAAGTAAGAACTAGAATAATAATATATACATATACAAAAACAAACGTACGTGCAATCATCGTTGTGTGTGTTTGTGTGTGTGTGTGTGTGTGTGTGTGTGTGTGTTTGTGTGTGTGTTTGTGTGTGTGTGTGTGTGTTTGTGTGTGTGTGTGTGTGTGTGTGTGTGTGTGTGTGTGTGTGTGTATGTGTGTATGCAAGTACTTACAAACAATGAAATATAGCGCAAGAAACCTAATAAAAAAGTACGCATAAGCAACTGAAAAACTGAAAAACGAAAAAAGAAAGTAATGATGTCACAATAAATAAAAAATAATAACAATGAATTGATAAAAGAAAGTAACAAAAAAAAAGAAAAATCCTCCATTCCCGAATAAAATCAAGAGACAGCAGACGAAACAAAGATGATGGAGAGACCGAAGAACCACTGGATTTCAAAAGGACAAGCCATAATTTCCTCTTTTTCTTAAGCGAAAGAGAAAGAGAGAGAAAAAGAAAGAGAAAGAGAGAGAGAGAGAGAGAGAGAGAGACACACACAGAGAGAGAGAGAGAAAGAAAGACAGAGAAAGAGAGAGAGAGAGAGAGAGAGAGAGAGAGAGAGAGAGAGAGAGAGAGAGAGAGAGAGAGAGAGAGAGAGAGAGGGAGAGAGAGAGAGAGAGAAAGAGAGAGAAAAAGAAAGAGAAAGAGAGAGAGAGAGAGAGAGTAAGAGAGAGAAACACACGAAGAAGCAGTTACCTTCCTCGGGCTAAAGGTTGTGATGAACCAGTTATCATTTTAGGATCGAGATGAGGTTGTACATTGAACGGTTAAGGTTGCAAAGGGTTTGGTGGTGAGGTTGTTTAAGGGTTGAAGGTGAGGATCGTAAAAAAAATATAATAATGACAATAATATACTAACATAGATTAGATAAAACTGATACACGTGACTATAAACTTTGGAGAAAATGTGATAATAATAACAATCACAATGATAATGATGATAATGATAGAAATAACAAGAAATATATAGTTTATTGGAATGCAATGATTTTATTCCTTGTCTATACACTTCTTAATATTGATCAAATTGAGAATCATATTAACCGGAGGGTAATCAGCAATATATATACCAAAAAAATTAACGATAAATATACACCGTCCTCAAGAAGTCACATAAAAAAGACGACATGACAAGATCTAATCTGATTAAACTAACTTCAACGAATACATTAATATCAAGCAATGTATTCTTTACTAAAACGACCAGCAATTATGGAATAAAATTTGAAGGAAAGTTCGACAGACCGAAAGATTGGCGTGTTATGACATTGGAAAAGTTTTATTTGGATGGGTTTCAAGTTCCAAAAAGTAGTTTTCCTTGTCGAAACGCGAATGGAAAGTTGACGGATGATAACGATTGTTATGCAAATGAGAACGATGGTATTAGTGATAACAGAAGATGCATAAAGACAATAATGATGGTAATGATAGTAGTAAAAATTACATTGTAATGATGATAATGATATTGATGATGATAATGATAAAAGTGATAACAATATTGATGATAAAATTGATAATGATATTGATGATAAAATTGATAACAATATTAATGATAAAAGTAATAAAAGTAACAATAGCAATACTAATGCTAATGCTGATGATAATGATACTGATGGTGACAGCTCTAATGATAAGAATAATAATGATAATGCTACTATGAATTATAATTATAATCAGGATGACTATATTAATAATAATAATGATAACAATAGCAGTAGCAGAAGTAGTAGTAATGATAATAATTCTAAAAGTAATAATAATGATTATAATAATAACAGTGATAATGATAACAATAATAATATTGATAATAATAGTAATAATAAAAAAACAATAATGATAATAATGATAATACATAGGATGATGATAATAACAATAATAGCAATTATGAAGATAACATCTTCATATAGATTTTCGCTAACAGTTATGGAACTCTACGGATTAAATCACCCCTTTTCAATATGATTTTCCCATGTAATAAATCTACGGCTTTAAACCCACATTTGAATAGTACGAAGCAATAATTTCCAGTTGTGAAATCGGCTAACGCACAGCACTTCAGCATAACGGTACACTATTCAATGGCGAAATTGTTAATATGTACGTGACGCTGGCAGAATATTTGCCTGATAACTTTTGTTACATGCATATTTTGTTACAGGATCGATATGTATGGTAAGTTATATGTTGTGGAGATGTGTATGTATAAGGGAAATGTGCTTGTAATAAAGGCATAATGGAAACTATATGCATTACAATTTGCATGGAATTTTATTAAAATGAAAAATATGTATAATTACAGGGGAAAACACTGAAAAGGAAAAAATATATTCATTACAGGAAAGTACATACAAAAAGGAAAAATGTCATAAAAGTAAAATATATGCATGAATGAAATATGCACCTAATGCATCCTATATTAAAAGATAAAACAAAAGAGAGAAATAGCAGCAAACACAGACATGTCCTATAATAAACAGAGAAATCCTAGAACCAAATTTTCTTGACCTCGAAATTCCTTCACTGGGTCAAAGGTCACAGTATAAAAGGAGATTCATTTAACGCAACATCAATGAGCACCTCAAGTGATAGAGACATGAAGCAAACGGAAGGGAGAGAGAAATTAATAGCCCGAACTCATAATACTTAATAGGATTACCTGAAGGATAGTTCCAAGGATGAAATAGGGAAGATGAGGAGAGGGAGGACAAAGGGAGAGAGGAAAGAGGAGGAAAATGGAAAAGGAGAGAGGAGGGAAAGG
>NC_091552.1:10701313-10708813 GCF_042767895.1 Penaeus vannamei
AAGATTAATTTCAATTATTTTATGATTATTCTGTAATTTATTTCTTTAGAACCATCGTCGACAATATCTAACATTACAGGCAATAACATTCATTATCACAACATCAAGCAATGATAGCGATCCATGATGTTAATACTGTAATTACACGGATTACACAAAATCATAACTTTTAATGCTATTAAAGGAAAGTGATAGTGATAACGATAATGAAAACAAAATAAAATAAAATAACACTAGTAGATATATTATAACAACTGCATGTTTAAAGGTAATTATCGCCAAAAGGCAAATGTTATTCATAAGCAGATTTAGAAGTAATTGTCTTTGCTTTATGAATTTCTGTTTTATTTACTTTTTATTTGTCTATCTATCGGGCTTCGTTTTCTCCTGTCTGTCTATCGACGTATATTGTATCATATCTGTTTTTCATATCACAATAACTTATCTAATCTATCTATCTATCTAATCATAAATCAAATTAGATTATTTTGATTTTTTTTCTCTAGCTTTCAACCTACAGATTCTTCAACTAGATCTAGAGTTTAATTGATCGTCACAAGATTAGCAATAATGATAACGATAATAATGAGAGTGATGATTATGAAAGCAACAACAACAGTAATGATAGTGAGGATAATGAGGATAATCATGATAACGGTAATGATGATAACGATGATGATGATGAGAGTAAAGTTGAAATAAATTATCGTAATATATTTGCAAAACGTGATAATCTGAATAATGATTGTAAAATAGCATCCAAATAACAATCTTAATGATACGATCATCACCTGATTGATAGATGAATAGGCAGATAGATAGATAGATAGATAGATAGATAGAGAGAGAGAGAGAGACAGAGACAAAGACAGAGAGAAAGAGAGACAGAGACAAAGACAGAGAGAGACAGAGTGAGAAAGAGAGAGCGAGAGAGGGAGCGAGGAAGAGAGAGAGAGCAAGAAAGAGAAAGAGAAAGAGAGACACACAGACAGACAGACAGAGAAAAAAATAATAATAGAAATAGAAAAAAAAGAGACAACAATCCAAAACAGACTGATAATCACCCAAAAATCAAACCAAATTCAAAATCATCGCAAAACGAAGTACAAAACATCTCCCGAGCGACCGAACCCAAAGCCAGATCTCACGGCGGTCGCGAGAATTTTCCAGAATGTAAATGCAAGATGAACTTTGAGGAAATCCGGATGCTGAGATTTGGACAAGGGATCGGATCTTCTTTTCTCATTAATGTCGTCATGAGTTATTTTTTCTCTTTCTCTCTCTCTCTTTTCTCTCTTGGTAGCTCTCTCTCACTCTCTCTTTCTCTTTCTTTCTATCTCTTTTCTCTCTCGGTCTCTCTCTCTCTCTCTCTCTCTCGGTCTCTCTCTTTCTCTTTATCTCTCTCTCTCTCTCTCTAACTATCTATCCGTGTATCTATCAACCTATCTCTCCTATCTATCAGCATCACTATTACTTACTCTCTCCTATCTATTTTATCTCTCGTCGTCACTTTCACCTACTATCGCTTACCTCTTATTCATTATGCTTTATCTTTCGCTTTCACTATCCCTTACTTTTATTAATTAACTTCTTATCTCCCACCATCACCACCCTTCGCTGTCTCTCATCTCTCATATCTATCACTTTATGAATTTTATCTCTTATATATATAATTTTATCTATCTTACATCACATATATATCACTTTATATCTATCTTATATCTCATATCTATCACTTTATCTATCTTATCTCTCATATATATCACTTTATCTATCTTATATCACACATATAGATAACTTTATCTCTATCTCATCTGTCATATCTATCACTTCATCCAGCTTATCTCTCATATATATCCCTTTATCTATCTTATATCACAAATATATCACTTTATCTCTATCTTATCTCTCATATCTATCACTTTATCCCTCCAATCATTGATATCTATCACTTTATCAATCTCCCATATCTATCACTTTATCTATTTTGTCTCTCGCTATCCCTATCCCTCACTTTCCTCCCTGCCCCCCTCCCCTCCCCCCCCCCTTTTTACCAACATCAAGCACAAATCAAATTAAAAGTTTCTTACGCCAGATCCGATAGATGGAGAGAAGTCATTCTTCTGTTTAATTAACGTGTTTTTGCGCTTAATCATTTACTCGATCAATCAATCTCTCACTTACTTATTCATTCACTCACCCAATCACTCAGTCAGTTAGTCAGTCAGTCAGTCAGTCAGTCAGTCAGTCAGTCAGTCAGTCAGTCAGTCAGTCAGTCAGTCAGTCAGTCAGTCAGTCAGTCAGTCAGTCAGTCAGTCAGTTTCTTGCTCACTCACTCGCTTACTTACTCAGTTCTTTTTTCACTCATTCACTCCTTACTGTCTCACTCAATTAATCTCTCGCTCACTCACTTGCTCAATATCTCACTCACTAACTCATTTCATTTCTCACTCATTCACTCACTCGCTTAATCAATTTCTCATTCACTCCTTCAATCACTCAATTATCACTCACTCATACACTCACTCAATCTCTCATTTACTCCCTCACTCACTCAATTGTCACTCACTCACTCAATCAATCAATCTCTCACTCACTCAATTGTCACTCACTCATTCACTCACTCAATCTCTCATTCACTCCCTCACTCACTCAATTGTCACTCACTCACTCACTCAATCTCTCATTCACTCCCTCACTCACTCAATTGTCACTCACTCACTCACTCAATCTCTCATTCACTCCCTCACTCACTCACTCATTCACTCACTCAATCTCATTCACTCCCTCACTCACTCAATTGTCACTCACTCACTCACTCAATCTCTCATTCACTCCCTCACTCACTCAATTGTCACTCACTCAATTGTCACTTACTCACTCACTCATTCACTCACTCAATCTTTCATTCACTCCCTCACTCACTCAATTGTCACTCACTCACTCACTCATTCACTCACTCACTCAGTTGTCACTCACTCACTCACTCATTCACTCACTGTCTCCCGCCTACTTCACAGTGGGCGTGAAGCTGGAGGTGGGCGTAGGCGTCAGGGGACTTGTGATTGGATGGAAATCGAGATAGAGAAAGATTAATGAAAGGGGAGAGGGAGGGAGGGGGGGGAAGGGGACTTAGGGGGTGAATGGAGGCTGAGACAGATCTAAGGAGGATTGGCAGTGAGATGGACGAGGTGATTGGGTGATTGGCTGGATGAGGGGATTGGGCTAAGAAATGAGCAACCAAGATACACACAACTACTCAAACACGTCCGTACACAAACAGAAAGACATGCATACATGACACACAGATACTCACATACACACAAAAGACGCGGACACAACACATATCACACACACACACATACAAACACACACACACACAAATACACACCAGCACACACACAAACACACACACACACATACGAACACACACAAACACACACACACATACAAACACATACACACACGCCCACACACACACAGACACACACATTCCATTCTTCTCCTACATCCCTCACCTTGGCCCCTTTCCACTAATTTCCCTTTATTATCATTATTATTATTATTATTATTATTATTATTACTATTATTATTATTATTATTATCATTTTTATCTATTTTCTTTTTTCTTTTTGTCTGTCTGTCTTTTAGTCACAGCTCACCTGCTCCCTATTCGCTGAGCTTTAATATCTGTCCTCTCTTTCTGAATAATCTTTCAATTTCTGTTACTCAATAAGCTTTCGTTTTATTTTTTATTTTATTTTTTCATTAAGTTTTGGATTTCTGTTTTTCATTAATTTTGTCGATTTTTTTTATGCTAATCTTAATGTTTTTGTTTTTCAATAAGCTTTCATTTTATTATTTTTTCATTGTTTTGGATTTCTGTTTCTCATTAATCTTTCGATTTTTTTTTTATTATTATTAGCTTTGGAATTCTGTGTCTCATTAATCTTTCTATATTTGTTTGTCAGTAAGCTTCCGTTTTATTTTTATTTTTTCCTATAAACTTTCAATTTCTGTTTCTCATTAAGCTCTCAATTTTCGTTTCTCATTGAACTTCTGTTTTATATTTTTTCTATAAGTTTTAAATTTCTGTTTCTCATTAAGCTTTCAATTTTTGTTTCTCAGTAAGCTTCCGTTTAATTTTTTTCTATAAGCTTTAAATTTCTGATTCTCATTAAGCTTCCGTTTTATTTTTTTCCTATAAGCTTTACATTTCTGATTCTCATTAAGCTCTCAAATTTTGTCTCTCATTCAGCTTCTGTTTTATTTTTCTCAGTAAGCTTTCGATTTATGTTTCTCAATAAGCTTCTTTTCTATCGTTTTTCAATAAAAAGCTTTCTCGTCAGTTTCTTCTCTCCTAAGCTTGTTCTGGTGAAAAAAACGAAAAGACTATGAAAACAAAGAACATTTTCATAGCAAGGACGATCATAAGAATGGTAATGATGGTGATTAAACATAATTCAAAAAGTAAACAAAATCAAGGGAGTGACAAATTTTCAAATCCTCTTGACCCTTATTTTCCTTCATCACCTTCTCTCCTTCTCCCTTCTTTCTTTTCCTCTCCTCGCTATTCCTCCCTTCCCCTCCTCTTCCCCTTCTACCCCATTCCCCCTTACACCCTAACCATTCTCCCTCCTCTTCCTCCTCTTCCAATTCATCAAGGTTTTTAGTGAGTACTGAAATCTTTTTGATGGTCCTGGATTTTGAATGACGTTTTCTCCTCATAATCGTCTCAACACGTTGGCCATAAACCAGCGGATTCGGACGCAATGTGGCTCTGGCTTAGGATTCGTCCATTATTACAAAGTATGAGGTCCGTTTTGGAATCTTTTTACGGTCGTTTGATGTTAGAGTATTATCATGAATGCGAGAGAAGAGAGGAGTGACGGGGAAGAGAGGGAGAGAAAGATTGATAGATAAACAAATGGAGAGAAAGAGAGAGAGGGGGGGGAGGGGGAGAAAGAGAGAGAGAGAGAGAGAGAGCGAGAGAGAGAGAGAGAGAGAAAGAGAGAGAGGAGGAGTGAGTGAGTGAGTGAGTGAGGGAGAGAGAGAGAGAGAGAGAGAGAGAGAGAGAGAGAGAGAGAGAGAGAGAGAGAGAGAGAGAGAGAGAGAGAGAGAGAGAGAGAGAGAGAGACAGAGAGAGAAAGAGAGACAGACAGACAGAAAGGGAGAGAGAGATAGATAGATACAGAGAGAGAGAGGTAGATAGATAAATAGATAGATAGATAGAGAGAGACAGGTAGATAGATAAAAAGATAGATAGATACATAGAGAGAGAGAAAGAGCAATAGAAATATTTGTAAAACAGAGAGAGAGAGTGAAAAAAAACCTTAGACAAACGAAAAAAAAATAAGAAAAAAAATACAGACAATAGAAAACAGAAAGAAAAAAAACAAACCAACACAAAGTGACGAGACAAAAAAAAAAAAAAAAAAAAAAAAGAAAGAAAGAAAAAAAAAAGTTTAAAGATGTATTAGGGATTGCTGGACCACAATGATTTAAAGAGAGTCCAGGGAGAAATTGTTGGCTGAATCATCGTGTAATACCTCGCTATCACGCACACCAGTTCATGTGCGTTAGGTCATGTGCGTTCGTGTGCGTTCTAGTCCGTGGGCGTATGGGGTTTTTATTATCATTACTTTCCTAATCTGCCGTTTTGTGGTACCGTTTTTTTCGTGTCTATAACAGGCTATATTTTAACCCTATTCTCTCTGATTCCTTATATATTTATTTATTTACCTTCCTTTTTCTCTAGCTCTCAATTTCGTATCTTAATATTCTACCTTTTTTATTCATTTTCTTCTCTCTTCTCTCTCTCTCTCTCTCTCTCTCTCTCTCTCTCTCTCTCTCTCTCTCTCTCTCTTTCTCTCTCTCTCTCTCTCTCTCTCTCTCTCTCTCTCTCTCTCTCTCTCTCTCTCTCTCTCTCTCTCTCTCTCTCAATCCCTCTCTCCCTCTCCCTCTCCCTCTCCCTCTCCCTCTCTCTCTCATTTTCTTTCTTTTTTCTTTTTCTCTTTTTCGTCTCTGTAAAAGTCTACCTTTTTAATCCATTTTTTCTCTTTATTTCCCTTTTCCTTTTCTTGCTCGTTTTGGCAACAGTCTACTTTTAAAATACTTTTTTCTCTCTCTTATATCTGACTTCTAATCCTGTAATCTCTTCATCTTACCGGTTGCCAGTTTGCTTTTAAATTATCGGCTACTAAACAAGGAGAAGAAAAAGAAGAAGAAGAAGAAGAAGAGAAAGAGGAGGAAGAGGAAGAGAAGGAGTAAGATGAATAAAGGAAAAGAAGAGGAGGAGGAGGAGGAGGAGGAGGAGGAGGAGGAGGAAAGAAGATGAAGAAAGAGAGAAAGAAGAAGAATGAAGGAGAGGAAGGAAAATGAAGAAGAAGAAGAAGAAGAAAGAATGGAGAAGAGGAAGAAAAGAAGACGAAGAAGAAGAGAAGAAGGAGGTGGAAGAAGAAGAAGGAGAAAAAGGAAGAGGAGGAAGAAGGAGAATCCTGAACAAGAAGAAGAATAGGAAAAAAAACCTGAGGACTGAAGATAAAGAAGAAAGAAACAACGACAAAAAAGTAGGAGAAAAAGAGAAAAGGTAAAAAAATCAGAGAATTTATAAACCACAGAATAAGATATATATATATATATATATATATATATATATATACATAGAAGAAAAAAATCCGTACAGAAGAGCAAGACCCCCAAGCGGCGACTTACGTAGGATTGCGTAGTGTAGCCACAGGATTATGAGGGAACTGTTATGAAACATGCACCTGCCTGGATATCCTTTGTAGCCCTGTTGGATTATTGAAAGACGCCCCAAAAGTACCTTCTGAAAAGAGAGGATTATCGATGAATTATAGATGAGAATTCGTGGGTGGGTGGAGGGATGTGTGTTTGTGGGGGTGGGTGGGAGGGGTGGGGGAGGGGAGTGTATGGGTTTGTGTTTGCGTGTGTTGGTGATTGTGTGCTTTGTATGTGTGTGCGTGTATGTGGAGGGATGTGTATGTGTGTGCTTGTGATATCCTGTGTGTTTAAGTTTGTGTCTATGTGTGCGTATGTTTATGCTCGCTAAAGAACTACATAGAAGGTAAATATAGTAAAAACATCAAAAATACATCATCCGATTAAGCGAAGCAGTAACTCATTCTATGAAAATAATTATTACCTGAGGACAGAAGATGCCCGACCGAAATGTCCGGTAAATATGAACTTGGAAATACCTAAGTACCTTAATTAAATGACATAACGTAATGAAAGTGAATGAAAGTTAAAAGCATTCAGTTAAAGTGAGCGTTAATCCAGTGTCAGCATTTAATTTGTATAAGGACATCAAAGAGAGAAATGTGGAGGAACAGAGACAGACAAACAGATAGATAGACGGACAGACAGACAGAAAGACAGAGAAATAGACAGACAAAAAAGCAGACGGACAGAGAGAGAGAGAGAGATAGAAAGACAGACAGACAGAGAGAGAGAGAGAGACAACGAGAGAGGGAGAGA
>NC_091552.1:10718813-10721313 GCF_042767895.1 Penaeus vannamei
ATTAATATCACTCATATCATCATGACTGTTACCTTTATCATCATTATTATTAGTAGTAGTAATACTATCATTAATATCATTGTTATTTTTATCATTGCTAGTATCCTTACCATTATAATTAATCATTATCAATATTATCCTTATTTTCATTATCACAGCTATTGCTATTATTATCATCAGTTTCATCATTATAGTTATTATTATTATTCCTACTATTATCATTACTAATCCTGTTATTACTATCTGTATCGTTATAACAATTTTTTAATTATTATTATTACAATTGTCGTCAATATCATCATTATGATTTTTATCACCATCCCATTTATCATAATTATCATTATTGTTATTATCATCAATATTACAATTATTGATACTACTATCATAATCTATATTATCATTATCATTTTCATCATTCCTTTTAATATCATCATCATTACTAATAATTATAATGATAACATCTATCTCCAACAGTCATCCCCTTGTTTCTGTTATAACCTTATCTATTCCTTTGATCTTAACCCTTTCATTAATTTTCAATAAGCTTACAAATGGGAATTTTCTATATAATAACACAATTGATTGAAAAAAAAATCTCATCACAAAATCTATCTATGAATCAGACAATTTTCTGTAATGATATCTGTGACCTTTTTACTTGAGGTCGATATACATAAGACATGAAGCTTTTTTGACATTTAATCTTCGATATTGTGGTGAAAGAAAATTGATACTCGTAAGTTTCCCAATCCTGAAAAATATAATAGAAATGAATTCAACAAAAAAAATCTAATGGAGTGAATTAGTTTAAGAACCAGTCAATAAAATGATAAGAATGATGGTTGTAGTGATAAGAATAATGCAAAAAAAAAAATAATAATGATAATATACAACAATAAAGATCAGTTATACATAGAAAAAATAGCAAAATGTAATAATAATAACATAGACAAGGATGTACGTATGAATGAATGAATGAATATATATACATACATACATACATATATATATATATATATATATATATATATATATATATATATATATATATATATATATATATATATATATATATATATATATATATATATATATATATATATATATATATATATATATATATATATATATATACATATGTGTGTGTGTTTTCTTTTTCTTTTCTTTTTTTATTTTCAAGTTCATTATAGTGTCGGGAATAAGATAGAAACACGGAAGAAAGAAGGAGGAGAAAAGAAGACGAAAATAAGAACAACAACAAGAAAGGAAATCGAATTGTCTCCATTGTTCTCACAATCTATTATTCATCATCATTATCATCATCATCATCATCATATCATCATCATCATCATCATCATCATACCTAACATCAACATCAACATCATCATCATCTTTATTATTATTATTACTTTTATCATGATTATTAATTTGATCAATATTTCTATCGTTATTATCATTCTTACTATTATTATTATTATTAATATCACTCATATCATCATGACTGTTACCTTTATCATCATTATTATTAGTAGTACTAATACTATCATTAATGTGATTGTTATCATTGCTAGTATAATTACCATTACAATTAATCATTACCAATATTATTATTATTTTCATTATCACAGCTTTTGCTATTATTATCATCATTTTCTTTATTTTAGTTATTATGATTATTCCTACTATTACCATTACTAATCCTGTTATTACTATCTGTATCGTTATAATCATTTTTTAATTATTATTATTACAATTGTCGTCAATATCATCATTATGATTTTTATCACCACCCCTTTTATCATCATTATCATTATTGTTATTATCATTACTATTACAATTATTGATACTACTATCATAATCTATATTATCATTATCACTTTCATCATTACTTCTAATATCATCATCATTACTACTAATTATAATGATAACATCTATCTCCAACAGTCATTCCCTTGTCTCTGTTATAACCTTATCTATTCCTTTGATCTTAACCCTTTCATTAATTTTCAATAAGCTTACAAATGGGAACTTTCTATATAATAACGCAATTAATTGAAGAAAAAAAAAATCTCATCACAAAATCTTTCCATGAATCAGACAATTTTCTGTAATGATATATGTGACCTTTTTCCTTGAGGTCGATATACATAAGATATAAAGCTTTTTTGACATTTAATCTTCGATATTGTGGTGGAAGAAAATTGATACTCGTAAGTTCCCCAATCCTGAAAAAAAATAATAGAAACTAATTCATTAAAAAAATTCCAATGGAGTGAATTAGTTTAAGAACCAGTCAATAAAATGATAAGAATGATGGTTGTAGTGATAAGAATAATGCAAAAAAAATAATAATAATAATGATAATATACAACAACGATAAAGATCAGTTATACATAGTAAAAATAGCAAAATGTAATAATAATAACATAAATAAGGATGTACGTATGAATGAATGAATATATATACATATACATATGTATATATATATATATATATATAT
>NC_091552.1:10753813-10756313 GCF_042767895.1 Penaeus vannamei
TTTTCTTTATCCTTGTTTAATTGTCTGTTTGGTAGGGTTTTTTTTTATTTGGTCTTTTGCTTATTCGTTGTTGTTTAATTGTTTTTGTCATCACTATTTTCATTTCTATCGCTATCTTCATTAGTATCATCGTTATTATCATCTTCATACTGATATCATTATTCTTATCGTTCTTATCATTAACATTATCATCCCTGTCTTTATCTTTATAATCGATATCATCATGGTTTTTATAATCTTTTTTATCTTACAAGACAATAAGTTTGCATGGTCCTTCTCGCTGTAACATAAGTACCATGTATGTTACAGTATATGATGATACATTTATATTCGTACTGGCATTATCGAACGGGTCCCCCCCCCCCTCTCCCTCCCTCTCTCTCTCTCTCTCTCTCTCTCTCTCTCTCTCTCTCTCTCTCTCTCTCTCTCTCTCTCTCTCTCTCTCTCTCTGTATATATATATATATATATATATATATATATATATATATATATATATATATATATATATATATATATATATCTATCTCTGCCTCTCTCTCTCTACCTCTCTCTCTCTCTCTCTCTGTCTCTCTTTCTCTCTCTCTGTCTCTCTTTCTCTCTCTCTCTCTCTCTCTCTCTCTCCCTCTCTATCTCTCCCTCTCTCCCTCTCTCTCTCTCTCTCTCCCTCTCTCCCTCTCTCCCTCTCTCTCTCTCTCCCTCCCTCTCTCTCTCCCTCCCTCCCTCCCTCCCTCCCTCCCTCCCTCCCTCCTCCTCCTCCCTCCCTCCTCCCTCCCTCCTCCCCTCCTCCCTCCTCCTCCTCCCCCCTCCCTCCCCTCCCCCCCCTTTCTTTTTCCCCCTCTCTCTTCCTTTTCCAAATCTATCTACCTACCTGTTCTTCCTCCCTCCAGGTATTATTGGCTTAGATATGAATACGCATCAGCAATTAGAGCGTTAGTAAGACTTTTATGTTCTTCCTTGACCCCGTTATTTTGCATGCATGATCAGAGGGAGAGAGGGAGAAAGAGAGAGAGAGGGGGGGGGGCAGATAGAGACAGAGTAGAAGAGAGAGAGGGAGAGGGAAAGAGAGAGGGAGTGGGGGAGGGAGAGAGGGAGGGGGAGGGAGAGAGAGGGGGGAGGAGAGGGAGAGAGGGGGAGGGAGAGGGAGAGAGAGAGAGAAGAGAGAGAGAGAGAGAGAGAGAGAGAGAGAGAGAGAGAGAGAGAGAGAGAGAGAGAGAGAGAGAGAGAGAGAGAGAGAGAGAGAGAGAGAGAGAGAGAGAGAGGGGGGCGGGGGAGGGGAGGGAGATAAAGTAAAGAGAGAGGGGCGGGGAGGGGGGAGGGAGATAAATAAAGAGAGAGTGGGGGGTAGACATAGGCAGAGTGGAAGAGAGAGAGGAAGAGGGAAAGAGAGAGAAAGAGAGAGAGGGAAAGAGAAAAAGAGAGACAGAGAGAGAGAGAGAGAGAGAGAGAGAGAGAGAGAGAGAGAGAGAGAGAGAGAGAGAGAGAGAGAGAAAGAGAGAGAGAGGGGGGGGGGGGCAGAAACAAACAGAAAGAGAAAGAGAGACAGACAAACAGAAACAGCAAAAATATATATAGATAGATATAAATATGAACATTTATGCATACCATCATAAACCAAACAGAAATGAAAGACCAATTAAAATAACACGACATTTGTACCATCAAACCCTCTATGTTACATCCATTTCATACACTACAATTAATGGAATCTGGGTGTTCAATTAAAAAAAAATCTTTCCCATAGATTCATATCACCCCCTTTCCTTCCTTTTATCTTCAATAAATCTCTCCCATTTATTGTATTTCTGTTTCTCATTAGCTTTCAACGTTATTGCCTGTGTTCCCTCTTCTTGGAACATACGATATCTTAATTTCTCTTACTGTAAGAATGGCAAATATGTGTTTAGTTATTTCGTTACTCTTCTTATGAACGCAAAGTGAGAAGGATGATTATAATAATGATGATAACATGTATGATGATGGTGGTGATAATAACAATAATGATAATAGGAATGATCAAAATAATGATGATTATGATGATAATGATGATGATAATGATAATGATAATGATGAAAATAATAAAAACATGAAAATAGTAATAATGATAACGATAATGATAATAATAATGATAATGATAGCATTAGCGAAAAAATAATGATGATGATGATGATTATGATGATATAGATTATTAATGAAAACAATAACGATAATAACAGTAATAACAGAAATAACAATAACAAACCAAGTAATAACAGAAATAACAAACCAGTAATAACAGAAATAACAATAACAAACCAAGACAAACAGAATAACTACGATGATAATAATTATTTTATCGATGGCCGCTGAACCATAACCTTTGAGATGAATATTGAACTGGATTTATATTTGAACTTCAAGAACCTTATATTAAACCGGAAAGAGTAATCACGATCCACGTAATACTTATTTTGAGGCGATTTATGGTCCGGATAAATAAGATAAAGAACCATTAAATTAAA
>NC_091552.1:10791313-10793813 GCF_042767895.1 Penaeus vannamei
GTGTGAGAGAGAGGGGGAGAAGAGAGGGAGAGAAAGGAAGAGGGAGGAAAGGGAGGGAAGAACGAGAGAGAGAGAGAGAGAGAGAGAGAGAGAGAGAGAGAGAGAGAGAGAGAGAGAGAGAGAGAGAGAGAGAGAGAGAGAGAGAGAGAGAGAGAGAGAGAGAGAGAGAGAGAGAGAGAGAGAAAGGGAAAGTATGAGAGAGTGTGCGAGAGTGAGAGAGAGAAAGAGAGAGAAAGGGAAAGATTGAGAGAGAAAAAAAGAATAAAATAATCACTTTGTTTGACATTTGGTAGGAAACACCTAACATGATAGAGAGAGAGAGTGGGGGTTTTGTGAGACTTAGAGAGAGAGATGGAGAGAGACAGACAGAGAGAGAGAGAGAGAGAGAGAGAGAGAGAGAGAGAGAGAGAGAGAGAGAGAGAGAGAGAGAGAGAGAGAGAGAGAGAGAGAGAGAGAGAGAGAGAGAGAGAGAGAGAGAGAGAGAGAGAAAGAGAGATTTGTTAAGGGACTCCGAACATAAAAGATAGAGAACTGTTGGGAATTTGTGTGAGAGAGAGAAGGATAGAGAGAGATAGGGAGAGAGTAACTGAGGAAAGGAAGTGAAATACAGATAGGGAGAAAGGGAGAAAGTAAGGGAGGGAAAGGAAGACAGAGACTAAGAAAGAGAGAGATTGGGAGAGAAGATAGAGAAAATAATAAAAGATGAAAAATATAGACAGATAGAGAGAAAAGAAGAGGTAGGGAGAGCATGATTGTACGAGTAAAAGGAGTGAAAAAAGTGACAGAGAGAGAAAAGGAGCGAGAGGGAGGGAAAGAGAGAAAGAGATAAAAGGAAAAAAAAGAATAAGGAAGAACAACAATGAACAATTTATTTGCTTCTCTCTTCTCGTTTTCTTTCTCCTCTTTTTGAGAAATGTCTATCCTTCATCTCCTTTGCGATAGATATTTTTCATCCCCAGAGGGAAATTCAGTGATGCATATATACTCTTTCGTTGATTTTCAGAAATTGTTTCCCCTTTTCATTAAATCCTTTTGTGTCTCTATTTTCCAAGTATCCGTTTTCATTTTGCTTTGAATTTATCATTCTCGTTTTCTCTTTCTTTTTCTCCCTCTTCCTTTCTTTCGTCTGGGAATTTTACCTTTTACATTTGATCTTCATTATTTATGTGTTCTCCTGATTTTCTCATAAGAAAATTAAAAGGATATGTTGATCATTATATTTGATAATTATAAAGATAATGTAGGCAGTGTAGATGCAATTACGAAAAAAGAAGAAAGGAGAAATTAAAAGGAAATGAGAAAGTAAATGGAAAGGAAAAGAGAAGAAAAATGAAACGAAAGGGAGCTGAGAGATGAAAAGAAGGAGAGAAGACAAGTAAAACGAAAGGGAGAAAGTACAAGGAAAGAAAGATAAAAACAAGTGAAACAAAAGGGTGATGAGAGAAGAAGAGAAGATGAATGAAAAGAAAAGAAGAAAATAAATGAAAAGAAAGGTAGAAGAGAAATGAAAAGAAAGGAAGGTGAGACAAGAAGAGAAAAAAATGATAAAAGAACAAAAATATGACAAAAGAAACGGATAATGGGAGAAAAGGGAATAAATATGGATAAGGATGAATCTGAAACGGGCTCACGTCACTGAAATTCGTTTTACTTTTTTTTCTTATTCGTTTTCTTTCTTTCTTTCTACCTTACATTGTTTCCTTCCCTTTTTTTCTCTTTTTTTTCTTTAGAGTTAATGACCTTTCTCTATTCATGCGTGCGAGGCCATTGAAATTGGCCGATAATCATTTGTTTTTCACTCGATTTCTTTAATCTTTTTCCTAAATATTCTTTTCAATAATAAATTCCTTTTAGGTCTCACGGCAGGGCGAACTCCACCATTTTTAGGGAGATAGAATAAACAGGTTGATTCGAGGTAGAAATGGGCTGGTACTTAGATATCAATATGTGATTTATATCCAATTTTGTAGTGGAGTGTAGATGCTAGGACCTGGGTGCGCTGTATGAAAGGGGTGGAGTATGTTGCTATTGATCTGTCTGTCTGTCTGTCTCGGTCTTTATTCTCTGTCTTTGGCTCTCTTTATCTGGATTTGTCTTTTTTTCTTTTTTTAGGTCTCCGCGTCTCGGATTCATTTTCTCTCCTTTTCTCAATTTTTTTTCTTTCTTTCTTTCTCTTTATTTCTTCCTTTCTCTCTTTCTCTATCTCTTTCTCTCTCTCTTTCTCTCTCTCTCTCTCTCTCTCTCTCTCTCTCTCTCTCTCTCTCTCTCTCTCTCTCCCTCTCTCTCTCTCTCTCTCTCTCTCTCTCTCTCTCTTTCTCTCTTTCTCTCTCTCTCTCTCTCTCTCTCTCTCTCTCTCTCTCTCTCTCTCTCTCTCTCTCTCTCTCTCGTCCCCCACCTCCCTTTGTCTTCTTTATTTACTATTGCCATCCACTATGTTCCCTTTCCCTCAAATCGTGCGACCCCATCACCCTACTTCTCATCTCTCTTCCTTTTGTCATTC
>NC_091552.1:10801313-10808813 GCF_042767895.1 Penaeus vannamei
ATTATTATTATTATTATTATTATTATTATTATTATTATTATTATCATTATTATTATAATGGTAATAATAGTACATGAATAAACAAAACTAAAGATAATAATGTTAACAATGACAATTATAATCATAAAAATAGTAATATAAATCATGATAATCATAATAACAACAATGATAATAATGGTAATGTAATGAAAATAATGGTAATAATGATAACAATAATATCAATAATGGTAATAATAATAACAAGAAGATAATAATACTGATAACGATCATGATAATATATGTATGCGTGTATATTCACTTACTTATTCATTTATTAGTCATACCTCATATATGCTTATTACATACAATCTTCCCCTGTGTCTCCAATTACTACTTATCGAGGGTGAGCTCTCCAATATCTAACTCACAAGTGCACCTCCTCCTTTCGGGTACAACTCCCCCTTATGAGCATCAAGGCCCACACTCCTACGAGCACCCCCTCCCCCTCCCCTTTCATTCCCTTAGAGCAAGCACGCCAAGCACAACAGCCCAAGCACATCAGGAGCGGCCGGGATGCGAGCAGTCCCGAGAGAGGGTCTTGACTGCTTCGTCACGTGATCTCGCTGATGGATCCGAACGCAGCCAAGATCGCTTCGTGGCGGGTGTTGCTCACTCTGTCTCGGAGAAAAAAAAATTGTGATTGTGGTTGTCTCTGAGTCGTTTTTAAGGGGGGAGGGAGGGTGGGAGGGGGGTAGGGGGAAGGGAATGGATATTGTTCGGCATGCGGGGATATTTGGAGGTTGAAGCTGAAGAGGTATTTATCCTAAACGCTTTGGTACACTTGCTTGATTTCGGTGCTTCGAGAGCGAGGGTATGAAGCGGCGAAGCAGGGAATGGGTTTGTCTCGGTGGAAGTGGTTTTTGTCGTTTGCTTGTCCTTCTTTTCGTCTTTCTTATTACCATTATCGTTGTCTATTTCTCTTGAGGTTGTCTTGATTTTTCTCTATTATTATTGTTCTTATTTTTATCGTTGTCTGTTTGTCTTGAGGTTGTCTTGATGTTTCTTTATTATTTGTGTTATTGTTATTGTTGTCTATTTGTCTTGATGTTGTCTTGATGTTTTTTCTCTGTTATTTTTGTTGTTATATTTATCGTTGTCTATTTGTCTTGAGGTTGTCTTGATTTTTCTCTATTTTTTATCGTTGTCTATTTGTTTTGAGGTTGTCTTGATTTTTTTCTTTTTTCTTCTTCTTCGTTTCTGGGGAAAGGGTTTTGATTTACGTTTGAGGACTTGCTTCATCTTCTCTTGTTGTTATCCTGTTCCACGATGAGTGTTTCTTTTATTGTTCTTTATCCTTTGAAATTTATAATGTCACTGACTTTATCATAATATAAGAATGTGTTTATTTTTTGTCAGGATTATATATTTTTTGTTTTTTGTTTGTAATGCATTATGAATTGTTTACAGGCATGTTTAGTTTATTTGTTTTATTACATGTGTCACTTGATTGTTTTGTGATCGTAGCTTCAATTAGTATTATAAATGTTTGTATCTCTATTTAGTGGAATACGTTAGTGTTAGTATCATCGTCGTTTGTTTATCCTTATCAAAATAGTTTATTTATTGCATTAGAAGTGTCAGCGGCTATATTTGTATTTCAGAGCGTGTTTATCCTGTCTTTTTTATCACTTTTTTCCTGGTTTCTACAGTGTGTGACAAATGTTTTGTGAATTGTGATTTGTGATTTTTCTTATCCCTCTCGTGTTTCTTAAGTTTGTATCTGTATTTATACCGTATTTGTTTTTGTTTATAAAGAGAAAGTCCCTTCTTTCGTTTTGAATTTATGTGTCATTTTTAAATTTGCGGTCTTGACAGGAGTGTCATTCAATAATTCCAAGGGCAGTACAAAAGTTAGGTCAATGACAGCCATTATGGATCCGAAAAGAGCAATTCTGTGTAATGGGTATTTGGGTATTTTTAAGGGGACTTGGTATCTGATTTGATGTTTCCATATTTGGGATGGAATGTTAGATATATGGATGGGTATCTGAACAATTAAAACTGAAACAGTGCTAACAATAATGATGATGACGATGGTGATGATAAGGAATATAGTAATTATTTTAATGATCATTATGGTCATTATCATTGTTAATATATTCATCCAAATTTATATTAATCTTATCATCATTAATACGTTACTGTATCACAACTATTATTGAAAATCTTAATTGCTATCTAAATCACGATTATTATTGATAATAATCATTAACATTTCCATTACCCCATATAAGATAATTATAATGCTGATGATAATAATAATGATAATGATAAAAAAACGAAAATGATAATTACAAATAATAATAATAATGATAATAATATTACCAGAATGATAAATACTCTAATAATGTTATCCGCAATATTAACAATAGAAATAATGATGATAATAAAATCTACGAAGATGTCTTTAACAATTATATTTGTAAGGATAATGATAAAAATAGAAATAATTATTATAATTCTTACAATATTAACAAAAGTGATAATGGTATTGGAAATTATAGTAAAAATGATATAATAATAACAATGATAATAGTGATAATAACAATGATATAAGTAGACGATAATGATAATAACAATGATATAAGTAGATGATAATGATAGCAATAATGATAATAATAACAATGATAATTATAATCATAATAATAATGATAATAATAACAATGAAAACAATTGTAATCATTAATATCATCATTCCTTTATTACTGTAATTATCATTGAGAATATCACTTCCCTCCTTCTTCCCACCACAAACAAAATAAACGCACTGAGACCTCGAAACAGCCCCACATCGCCGCTCGTTCCGTTACGTAGCGACGGGCGTGCGAGGGAAGCGAGCAGTCGAGCGGCGGCGAGCGGCTGGTTCCCTCCGCCACCGAGGCCCGCTAAGCGACCCGTCAATATCCGCTCAAATTCCCCCCTCGGTCGGATCTCGCTCATCGCCGTGTATGGCGGACGATGGGCCAGGCATACGCGGATGTTTATGCCACCCCGTATACACGTTCGGACATGTATGTATCGGGTAGTGAAATGATGCAATGGGCATTTGCAACATTGGAGTTTAGGTTGGTTAATGGCACTCGGTTGTTGCACTGGCGGTTGTGCAATGCAGTTATACCTTTCAATTATGGCAAGTAATTAAGTAACGGCAAACACTCTGACCTTTAACCCTATTGAGTTGCAAATTGTTTATTGCTGCAGACATTCCGACGGTTCAGTGGACGCGGGTCATTTCAAATAGATGTTTGTATGTGTGAGTGTTTGTTTGTTTGTTTTTTGTTTTTTGTCTAGTTTATTTTTTTCTTTTCTTCTTCTTTCTTTATAACTTTCATTTTTTTGAAGAGATTTTTGTTTGTCTACCTTTTTGCCAATTTGATTTTTAATGGGTGGGAAGTTGTCTTTTCATATTAATTAAATAGATTCCTTTTGGTTTGATCATTCTGGCTTATGATATATTGAGACGATATTTTTTATGAGTTATGTGTTCTATATTCATGCATATTTGTTTTTTTCTTAATCATTTTAGGTTGTTATATAATGAGCCGATGATTATATGTATGAGTTATATGTTTACAATTTTTCTCAGGGGGGAAGCTTATCACATATTGGGCCGATAATTTTATCTCATGAGATGTATTTAATTTACGTTCATCAGCTTATTTTTGTCAATTTACTTTGTGTTACACTTGGTAAGGAGACGTTAAGAATGCGGCAACAAAAGGAGAATGTACGTAAATGTTGGGTGAGGATTATGCACAAATAAGAGAGAGAGGGAGAGAGAGAGAGAGAGAGAGAGAGAGAGAGAGAGAGAGAGAGAGAGAGAGAGAGAGAGAGAGAGAGAGAGAGAGAGAGGAGGGGGGAGGGAGGGAGGGAGGAAAAGGAGAGAGAGAGAGAGTGTGTGTATGGCGGGGAGGAAGAGGATAAAACAGAGGGAGAGGAAGAAAGAGAAAGCGAGAGAGAAACAGACAGGCAGTGCGAGAGAGAGGAAGAGACAGAGAGAGGGAGGGATGAGGGATAGAGGATTATAACTAGGGAGAGAGAGAGAGAGATTATTCATTTAGATTGACGGTGAATGACTAAGATAAAATGTAGATTAAGATAACAAATGTTGATAATGATGATGCTGCTAGCCAAAAAAAAAAAAAAAAAAAAATCATGGTTATAGTAATAACAAGAATGATAATCACCATTTTTACCATTTTTCTTAATTAATACCTCATTGATAATGTTACAACTCGTAGCATACTAATAATAACGAGAAGTTTGGAAAAGGCAAGAATGAAATTAGAGCAACTTAGAAGATTCAAATCACTATCATATAATTCCCTAAAAAAAAGATGGAGGACACAGAGAGAGGAGGGAGGGTGAGAAAAAAAAAAAAAAAAAAAAACGAGAGAAAATTGCGTGGTTTAACTCCGCCTAATTAGCCATCATGCGGAATTCCGTCAATGTCAGATTTTCGGAAAATTTTTATGATATTTTTTCTTAATGAATCGCAAGTGGTAATCTGGTTTTGTGTCACTTAGAAAGATTAATTCACAAACGCACAAGTGATTACAGGGAGAATGAAGATAAAACTTTTGAGAGGATTAAAATGAAAACCGTTTTAAAAAAATGTGTGTCTGTGAGGTTATCTTTATGAAATGTTTTCGTCATTTTACTTTTATATCTAATCTCTTATCGAAACCGTTAAAAGTGATTTTTTTTCTTTTTCTTTTTTTACTGTGAACTTTGAACACGTTGAAGAGATATGAATTCTCTAATTAATCTAATTTTTATTACTAGACACGTTATGCTAATTTCTCTTCGAAATATTCTAATTACACTCTTTCCTTCTCATGGGCATAAATACACACATGCATATAGATAACAAACGCACATACATACACACTTACACACACAACCCCCCCCACACACACACACAACCCCCCCCCCACACACACACACAACCACACACGCACTCACACACACACACACACAACCACACACACATACACCCACACACACACACACACACACACACACACACACACACACACACACACACACACACACACACACACACACACACATATATATATATATATATATATATATATATATATATATATATATATATATATATATATATATATATATATATATATATAAAATCATGATAATGGTAATATCAACAAAAAATAAGAATTATTATAAGAATAATAAAAGCATTAGCGATAAAGATGGTGATAATAACTATAATAAAATGACAAACGTAATGATAAGGGTAATAACAGCAACATTTATAATGATGTTACTTTACGACGATAATGATCATGATTTTAGCCCTGCAGTTCGTAGTAAAGATTGTCAAATGATAATGACAAAAGTAATGAAGATGACATCGGCAGTGGTTAAAGAAAAATATGATAAAACAAAGAAAGAAAGAAAAATATAAATAAAAAAATTCTATCTCTAGATCCCACGCTCTCATGAAATTAAGATGAACGCCAATCTTAACCACCCAGGAAAAAAAAAAAGAAATAAAAAATAAAAAATAAAAAAATGACTCCCACGCCTCATAAACTCATTCCTAAGAAGTGCCTTGATATGAACGACATGAGCAGAGGTTCCCGCAAGGCACACGGACCCGCTGTCATGTCACCTACGACCGTGACTTCCGAGATGACGTGACGTTGGTTCTCGTCCTTTCAAGTCGTTCCGAGAAGACTAGAATCGAGAAAGGTGTGAAGGTGAAGGATTAATTAGCTGTCTGTTGTGCGGTGTTTGGGCTTGAGGTTTGGGGGGGGGGGGAGTGGGGAGCAGGATAGTTGAAGGTACGTATGTGTATAGGTGTATATGCACACACGCGAACATACACACTCACTCACATACACACGCAGACACACACACAGATACTCACACACACACACATGCACAAATGAAAATGTGTGTGTGTGTGTGTGTGTGTTTGTACGTACGTATGTATGTATGTAGGCAAGTAGGTAGGTAGGTAAGTATGTTATATATATATATATATATATATATATATATATATATATATATATATATATATATATATATATATATATATATATATATATATATATATATATATATATATATATATATATATATATATATATATATATATATATATATATATATATATATATATACATATATGTATGTATATACGTATATACACACACAGATATATCTACATATATGTATGTATATATGCATACATATATATGAATAAATAAATAAAAAATAATAATAAAAAGATAATAATATATATATATATATATATATATATATATATATATATATATATATATGTGTGTGTGTGTGTGTGTGTGTGTGTGTGTGTGTGTGTGTGTGTGTGTGTGTGTGTGTGTGTGTGTGTGTGTGTGTGTGTGTGTGTGTATGTGTGAGTGTGTGTGTGTGTGTGTGTGTGTGTGTGTGTGTCTATGTGTGTGTGTGTGCGTGTGTATATATGTAAACATATATATATATATATATATATATATATATATATATATATATATATACATATATATGTATATGTATATGATTTGATATATATGTTTGAATACATATCTGTATGCATTTCCCAAAAACTAAAGATCCGACTTTTCAATCGGTGATTCCCAGCGTTGACAATGAGTTAAAAATATGCACGCCTACTTTCACCCTCTCTCAACGGAACTCCTAAAACCCGCGTTCAAATTTACATGCAAGCTTTTAGTAACGATGTAGTGCAATTAGGGAACAAATTGAGCTTGATTGTACGTCAAAGGGGCAAAAAAAAACGATGGAAAAAAAATGTAAGCAATAGCAATTTTGTGCGCTAACTCCAATGCTTGCTCTGTGCTTGTCGGTCGGTATTGACTTAGCTACGGGAGAGAATAGGTCATATGTTTTCTCTCTCTCTCTCTCTCTCTCTCTCTCTCTCTCTCTCTCTCTCTCTCTCTCTCTCTGTCTCTCTCTCTCTCTCTCTCTTCTCTCTCTCTCTCTCTCTCTCTCTCTCTCTCTCTCTCTCTCTCTTTTTCTTTCTTTATCCTCCAATTGGTCGTGGTATTATTTTCCGTATATGCGGTTGTTCGAATAATTAGACGCCAATTTGAATTTATAGTGATTGGGCGAATAAGGAGGTCTAGCAGTAAACGAATTGTTTCACTGTGATATTTTTCTTTTCTTTTCTTTTTCGTAATGAAGAAGTTATTATTATCGTAATCAGTAATAGTAGTTTTGTTACTTCATATTTCTTGGCAGTTATGGTGCATACTATTGTTATTATCATTATCCTAATTGTCATGACTATTATCATTAATGTTATTATTATTGTTATTATTATTATTATCATTATTATTACTATTATTATTATTATTATTATTATCATTATTATTATTATTATTATCATTATTAAAGTTTATATACGTGATATATGTATAGAGAAAAAATGCGTTTTTTTTATGT
>NC_091552.1:10836313-10841313 GCF_042767895.1 Penaeus vannamei
GGAGAGGAGGGATGGAAAGGGGGAGGTGATGGGGAGGGGAGGGGGAGGGGAGGGAGGGGAAGAGGGAGGGAAGGGGGAGAGGTTGTCTTCTTTTGTTTTGGGTTCTATCGGACTCTCTAATGTTCTTTTTTTCTCATTTGCTATTTACTCCTTTCTTTTCCTTTCATTTTTCGTTTTTCTCTTTTTTTCTCCCTGTCCCTTCTCTTCTCTCTCTCTCTCAATCTCTCTCTCTCTCTCTCTATCTATCTATCTCTCCCTATATATCTCTTTCTCTACCCTTCCCTCTCCCTCTCCTTGTCCACCTCCTTCTTCTCCCTCTCCTTCTCCCCCTCCTTTCTCTTTCCCCTTCTTCTCCTCCTTCTCCCTCCCTCCCCCTCTCCCCGTCCTTCTTTTTTCTTGACCAGCCCTGAGTGATCACCGATAGGACGAGGTGACATGGAAACAAGACAAGAAGGATGAAAAGGAGGAGGAGGGAACAAAAGAAGATTAGACGAAGAAAGGGGATAAGAAAGGAGAATAGATTGGTGAAGATGAAGTGGAAGAACAGTGGGACGGTAAGAGAGAGAGGGAGAGAGAGAGAGAGAGAGAGAGAGAGAGAGAGAGAGAGAGAGAGAGAGAGAGAGAGAGAGAGAGAGAGAGAGAGAGAGAGGGAGAGAGAGAGAGAGAGAGAGAGAGAGAGAGAGAGAGAGAGAGAGAGAGAGAGAGAGAGAGAGAAGCAGAGAAAGAGAGCGAGAGAGAGAGAGAAAAGCAGAGAAAGAGAGGGAGAGAGACAGACAGAGACAGAGAAGCAGAGAAAGAGAGGGAGAGAGAGAGAGAGAAGAGAGGGATAGAACGAGAGAAACATGAGTAATATAGGACTATACACCATGGAGTGCATTAGTGATCAATATAAATCTTATTATGTAGAATTATTATTAACAATTTTCACGTTTCTTTTTCATATAGACTGAAGACTCCAGAGGCTTTGACTTGCAATGTTGCGAAATGTCATAGTTATCAATTTCAAAATCTCTGTGTTTGTATATAGTGTAAAAGAAACACAAGGCTTAGAAGCTATTATATATGATGACATTTGTGTCGTTGATAAAAATGTTTTAGAGCAATTTAATGCTTACCAGAATTCAGTTAAAGGATAGAAACGATAAGAAATGTAGTGAATATTGCGATATATATGTATATATAAATAATATTTTGCTTTAATGAAGGTGTCCGATTTCCTTGGATTTTACCATTCTTTACAGTATCAATATATGGTGTGTAAGTGCAACTGATTCAATAGCTCTCTTTAAAACTGGCGACTATTTCGGGTTACATAAATGCCTTTAAAATGCCGACCTCTTACAGCATTACAGCATAATCTTCCATGTATAAATATTTCACTGTCAATCTCTAGGCAACCCTACCTTTACAAAAATATCTGTTATTTTTCATTTGTTTTCTGGAAAGTTTCGTCCACAGACCCACGCTTTCTATGATACTTTAATATTGCACTAAAACCCTGATACACATCGTCGCAAAAACCGTATCAGTTTTTGCACAGCTTTGTTGTTGATAGTGTTAGTAGTTTTTTCACCTTACACTGCAAATTGAAGCGGGATAATTGCTATTCATCTCTTTCATTGTTGTGTGAAGACTTTCTCTTTATAATGTTCGTTTCGTATGAATAGAGGTGCTGGTAAAAGATATCGTTCTTTTAAGATGGAGCGTATTATGATATGCATTATGACTTACGTATGTATCCCGTCATGTGTCACGTACGTACGTACGTGCGTGTACGTATGAACACGTAGGCAATGCTCGATGGTTCTGCACTCTGTATAGTTATTAGAATATACCAAGCAAGACATTAGAAAGAATAAGAAATTCACCGTATGTAAAATCATAATACTGCATATGACGATTTTTGAAGGGAGAAAAAAAGGTTAATATTCCTCCACCGCGTGCAACAATGACCTCGTGCAAGAGATCTATTGGAAAAGGTAACGGGAAAGAGAAGCGGCGAAACTCGATAGCAAGAGGAAGAAAACGAAAATTCAGAGAGTAAGATTAATTCAATTTACTTTCTTGCGTCACGTAATAGATGTATTGAAACCTTAGGAAATTACTGTCACGGAATATTGATAATCTTAATTTGGGCTTTGGTTTCAATAGACACAATAGCAATGGCTATGTTTAGACCAAAAGTAATCATGATAATTCGAACAATTATATCAAATTCCGAAATAACAATTACGGCTATTTAATATTCCTTTGTCGTTAGATATCGAAGGAAACTTACAGCGCAGAATTCAAGTTACCAACAAAGAAAACAAGGTGCTGTGCTTTCCTCATATGTCTGAGGAGGATAATGAGACTATTAAAACAGCCCGAAACTCTAGAAATATGATGTTATATGCATATACGACCATACACGATCATACATAGTTATAAATGACACACAGACCGACACACAGACCTTGTAAGCACAAAAGAAAATATACCGGAGATATTAACTAGAGAAACAAGAGGGACAGGTAATATACTTCAGAAATGTACACATACACTTGAACCGTGAGAGAAAGCGAGGGAGAAGGGAAAGTGAGAGAGAGACAGAGACAGAGAGAGAGAGACAAGTAGAAACCCAAACGCTACTGAATCTAAGCTCAACTTTAAAGCGTACGATAACTTTATCGAAGATGTAAGATATCTTTGAATATCGAGGAAGAAATCGTGACGAAGGTATCGATAGTAATGACAGGACAAAAAAATAAATAAATAAAACAGAAATTTGCAATATTATGACTAATAATGAAGTACTGCTAAAGTAATCATAAGAATGGTAACAAAGAGGCTAAAAGTAATCATAAATATAGTTATGGTGACTATAGTAACGGTTATATTAGCAGTGATGAAGATGATTTTAAAATCCATAATGACGATGATAATGTTAAAATCAATGATAATGATAAAGACACTGCAGATACTAAATATATTATATTACTAATGGCTATGATGTTGGAATGAGCACAGAAAAAGATGAGTAATAGCAATAAAGATAACAAAAGTTAATAACAAAAAATAATATTGACAAAGATAATACTTATAACACCAAGGGCATTTTCACAATAATAACAATGTTAATATTAATGATAAAACCATCAAGAATAATACAGGGTGTTCAAAAGTTTTCAAAGTAGCAGGCTACCTAGGTCCAAATAGGAGGCCGGGTAACATCTGTGCCTGGAAGCGATTGGGGGTCCGGGGTCCCCACCCCTGGGAAAATTTGGAAAAATGCGACCCCTCAGATGCATTTTCTGCAAATTTTCGTCGGGTGTCGGCTACTTTTCAACACCCTGTAATAACAATGAGGCTCATAGACATGACAATAGTACCAATACTAATATCATTTTTTTTACTATTTTTAGAGCTGATAATAACATAATATGACAGTGATGATGAGGATTATATAACACTGACAAGTGATAACTGTGATCCTGATACTAATAATCATAATAATAATTGTGATGATAACTGTAACAATAATGATAATGATTATTATGATAATAAAAACGATAACAATAATGATAATGATAATGATAGTAATGAAGATGAGGATAGCTAAGTTGATAATAATAATACAAATAATGATATCAGTTAGGGTAATGATGATAGTGATAATAGCAATGATACTAATTATTCTAAAAACAAATAATAATAAACATATCACAATTTGAATAATATCAATACACACCATAAGGAAAAACAAGAAACTTTCTCTTTTACTAATTTAATTAAAATCTATGGAAAACAACTTTACACCTTCCTTTTGCCTATTGATTATAAATCATTACCTATTACAATTAACATAAATACAAACATGAGACATGATCCAGACAGTCACCACCATTCCAAAAGTATCTTTCCGTTATTTACTTGTACATAAATTAATCCCTTCTTTTCATCTTAATTTTCCTCTCTTACACTTTACTCTAATACATAATTCCACTCTCAATCTATTCCTTGATTCCAGGAACTATCTCCCTCGACTAGTTCCATTATATCCAGCCCCTCCCCCCCCCGCCCCAAATAAATAAACAAACAAACAAACAAACAAACAAATAAATAAATAAATAAATAAGTAAATAAATAAAAAACAAATAAATGAATAAATAAATTAATAAATGAATAAATAAATTAATAAATGAATAAATAATAAATAAGTAAGTAAGTAAGTAAGTAAGTAAGTAAGTAAGTAAGTAAGTAAGTAAGTAAGTAAGTAAATAAATAAATAAATAAATAAATAAATAAATAAATAAATAAATAAATAAATAAATAGATAGATAGATAGATAGATAGATAGATAGATAGATAGATAGATAAATAAATAAATAAATAAATAAGTAAGTAAGTAAGTAAGTAAGTAAGTAAGTAAGTAAGTAAGTAAGTAAGTAAGTAAGTAAGTAAATAAATAAATAAATAAATAAATAAATAAATGAATGAATGAATGAATGAATAAATAAATAAATAAATAAATAAATAAATAAATAAATAAATAAGTAAGTAAGTAAGTAAGTAAGTAAGTAAGTAAGTAAGTAAATAAATAAATAAATAAATAAATAAATAAATAAATAAATAAATAAATAAATAATAAATAAATATTTCCAAACAACAAGGCAGGTATCACGGCGTGTGGCATCGCTTCGTTGTATCAACCGATCTTTCACTTTGTGTGCAGGGTGAGAGCAGGACACCATCCTAATTATCACAATTCATTACACAGGGATTCCATAATTATGTTAATTCTCCTATCAGACATTGCAACTTTCAATATGCAGGTAAAACGTGATTCTTAATACCAGGATTTGACATACATGTGTGCGGGGGGAGAGCAGGACACCGACTGACAAGACAATAGTGATACCCCTGCTTATTACTTTTCCCCGTTGTATTGTTAACATTTGAACAAGAATTTATAGGTAATCACTGCAATTTACTCTGTGTTGACACTAAATTTTGTCATA
>NC_091552.1:10843813-10853813 GCF_042767895.1 Penaeus vannamei
CTCTCTCTCTCTCTCTCTCTCTCTCTCTCTCTCTCTCTCTCTCTCTCTCTCTCTCTCTCTCTCTCTCTCTCTCTCTCTCTCTCTCTCTCTCTCTCTCTCTCTCTCTCTCTCTCTCTCTCTCTCTCTCTCTCTCTGTCTCTCTCTCTCTCTCTCTCTCTCTCTCTCTCTCTCTTGTCATGTCTCTCTCTCTCTCTCTCTCTCTCTCTCTCTCTCTCTCTCTCTCTCTATCTTTCTCTCGCTCTCTCTCTCTCTCTCTCTCTCTCTCTCTCTCTCTCTCTCTCTCTCTCTCTCTCTCTCTCTCTCTCTCTCTCTCTCTCTCTCTCTCTCTATCTCTCTCTCTCTCCCCTTCCCTCTCTCTCTCTCTCTCTCTCTCTCTCTCTCTCTCTCTCTCTCTCTCTCTCTCTCTCTCTCTCTCTCTCTCTCTCTCTCTCTCACGTAATTCTGTTTTCTTCATTCATTCGCTTGATTTTGTGTGTTGTAGCTGTTCTGAGAGTATTTGCGAGATTCTGTACCATATATGCATATCTCTAATTTTATTCATTTATTATTATTGTTTTATTCATTTATTCGTTTATTCATTTTTTATTTTGTTATTGTCGTTGATCTCTACCCATCTTTCTTTATCTCTCTTTCTTTTCTTCTTTTTTCTCCCCCCATGCTCTCTCTCTCTCTCTCTCTCTCTCTCTCTCTCTCTCTCTCTCTCTCTCTCTCTCTCTCTCTCTCTCTCTCTCTCTCTCTCTCTCCCTCTCTCTCTCTCTCTCTCTCTCTCTCTCTCTCTCTTTCCTTCCTCTCCTTATCTTCCTCTCCCTTTCCTTCCCTCCCACTCCCAAACTCCTTTCTCTCTATAACCTCTCCCTCTCATTCTCCCTCTCCCTCCCTCTCACCCCCTCCTTCTTCCCCTCCCTCACCCCGCTTTCTCTCTCTCTCCCTAAACGGTCTCTTCTCTCCCTCCTTCCCTTCTCTCCCTAGCCTGTCTGCTCTATCTCTCTCTCATCCTCTCCTCCCTCTCCCTTTCTCTCCTTCCCTCCCTTCTTCCCTACCTCCCTCTCACCCTCTCTCCCTCCCTCTCCTCTTCCTTTTTCTCTCTCTCCATCCCTCAGTCCCTTTCCATCATCCCTCCCTCCCATTCCTCTCCCGCTTCCTCTCCCTCTCCCTCCCGTACATCCTCCCTCCCATCCTCTTCCTCAGCCCCTCCATCATCCCCTCCTTCCCTTTCTCCCCCTCTCCCTCTCCCTTTCTATCCCTCTCCCTCCGGTACATCTTCCCTCCCATCCTCTCCCTCTCCCTCATCCCCTCCCTCCCTTTCTCTCCCTCACCCTCTCCCTTTCCGTCCACACAGCTCCCGTTATAGCCATTTGACTTTAGCCAACGACAAAAATCTTTCCCAATCGTCTTCATCCACCGCGGATTTAATCTGACAATTTCATCATCTCGTTCTTTTTTCCTTCACTTTTTTTCTCTTTCTATCTTTTTTTTTATTATTTAGCTTTCCATTTATTTTTTTCTCTGTCTCGTTTTTCCAAGCCAAAAGGTCACAGATGGTTTCTCTTTCTGTCAGTGTTTATGTCTTTTCTTCCTCTTTCTCTCCCACTTTCTTTCTCTCTCTTTCTTTCTTTCTCTCTCTCTTTCTTTCTTTCTTTCTTTCTTTCTCTCTCTCTCTCTCTCTCTCTCTCTCTCTCTCTCTCTCTCTCTCTCTCTCTCTCTCTCTCTCTCTCTCTCTCTCTCTCTCTCTCTCTCTCTCTCTCTCTCTCTCTCTCTCTCTCCCTCTCCCTCTCCCTCTCCCTCTCCCTCTCCCTCTCCCTCTCCCTCTCCCTCTCCCTCTCCTTCTCCCTCTCTCCCTCTCTCTCTCTGTCTCTCTTTCTCTCTCTCTTAACCTCATTTTTTTTCTTTCTTTCTCTCTATCCCTTTTTTTCTTTCTTTCTTTTTATTTTCCAAGCCAATGGGTCACAGAAGAGATGGTCGGCTATCATCGCTGATTAGCTACCGACTTCTTATCCTTGAGAGCCAGGACTGTGAGAATTGTGACCACATTAACTGAATGAAAGATTCTTTGGCTGTTTGTGTGTGTAGGGGGGAGGGGGTTGTTTGTGTGTGTAGGGGGGGGGGTTGTTTGTGTGTGTAGGTGGGGGGTTGTTTGTGTGTGGGGGGGAGGGGGTTGTGTGTGTGTGTAGGGGGGGGTTGTTTGTGTGTGTATGGGGGGGGGGGGTTGTGTGGTGGGGGGGGTTGTTTGTGTGTGTAGGGGGGGGGGTTGTTTGTGTGTGGTGGGGGGGTTGTTTGTGTGTGGAGGGGGGGGGTTGTTTGTGTGTGTAGGGGTGTTCGTGTGTGTAGGGGAGGGGGTTGTTTGTGTGTGTAGGGGAGGGGTTTTGTGTGTGTGTAGGGGGGGGTTGTTTGTGTGTGTATGGGGGGGGGGTTGTTCGTGTGTGTAGGGGGGGGTTGTTTGTGTGTGTAGGGGGGTGGTTGTTTGGTGTGTGTGTAGGGGGGGGTTGTTTGTGTGTGTAGGGGGGGGTTGTTTGTGTGTGTAGGGGGGTTGTTTGTGTGTAGGGGGGGTTGTTTGTGTGTGTAGGGGGGGAGGGGTTGTGTGCGGGTGTACTTTGATTATTTCGTTTATGTTTTCATTATTTGTTGTCTCTCTTACAAACATGTAAAAAAAAATGACACAATATAAAAAAAACACATATTCTATATTTCCCTTTTCATTCATAAAAACAACACAATTCACATCTCTTTTTCAAACAAATACAAATAAAAACAATCAAACATAACATCAAAAAACATACACGGTAACTCGCAACAGGACAAATTCACATGGGTCTCTCTCTCTCTCTCTCTCTCTCTCTCTCTCTCTCTCTCTCTTTCTCTCTCTTTCTGTCTCTGTCCCTCTTTTTGTCTCTCTCTCTCTCTCTTTCTCTTTCTGTCTCTCTCCCTCTTTCTGTCTCTCCGTCTCTCTCTCTCTCTCTCTCTCTTCCTGTCTCTCTGTCTCTCTCTCTCTCTCTCTCTCCCTCCCTCCCTCACTCCCCCTCTCTCTCTCTCTCTCTCTCTCTCTCTCTCTCTCTCCCTATCTCTCCCTATCTCTCTCTCTCTCTCTCTCTCTCTCTCTCTCTCTCTCTCTCTCTCTCTCTCTCTCTCTCTCTCTCTCCCTCCTTCTCCCTCCTTCTCCCTCCTTCTCCCTCCCTCTCCCTCCCTCTCCCTCCCTCCCTATCCCTCCCTATCCCTCCCTATCCCTCCCTATCCCTCTCTATCCCTCTCTCTCTCTCTATCCCTCTCTCTCACCTTGGAGTGCCGGCGTATTTTCAAATTCAATTTTGGATTCGAAGTTCTTAGGATGATTAGATTCCTGTCGGCTTTGAGGATGAGGGGCCCTTGAGGTGGCACTGTGCCTAAGGTCCTGTGGATAGGCACTCGGAGGTACACACAGAGATATACAGTCACACGTTCATGTACGTAACTACGTGGACATACATGAACGGATATATACAGTTATTATCGTTATTACTATTATTATTCTAATGATACCATTATGATTACCGTCACTATTAATAGTGTTACCATTACTGTTATTGTTATTGTTGTTATCATTATCACAACTATCATCAATATCATTATCATCATTATTGTTACCATCATTATTATCATAATTATCAAGATTATTTGTTTTTATCATTATGATATATTATTGTTTTTGTTATCATCATCATCCTCATCATCCTCATCACCATTACTATTGTTATTGACGATACTATCATTATTGTCGTTATCCTTTTTATATCAATAATATCTTTACTATCAAATTTATCATTATTATTGTTGTTGTTATCATTATCATTATCAAAAGTATCGTCATATTTATCATTATTATATTAATGGTTATTATTATTATCATCTTCATTATCATCATTATCATTATTGTTATCATTATTATTATCATCCTCGTTATCATCGTCATCACTATCATTTCATTATTATCATCATTATCGCTTTCATTATCAGTATTATATTGTTATCCCGATTTGAGAAACTTTTGTCAGGCCTTTTGTCTCTGATTTCACTTATAGAATTCTTAAGTATTTTTGTGTTAATGCTTCATTCTCTTATTATTCCTTTATAATTTTCCCATTTTTTCTTGGTTTGTTATTTTGTTTTATTTTATTTCATTTGTAAATCTGTCGTTTTCTTGCTAGATTTTCTTCACATTATATCAAGATCCGTTGAAGTTCCTCCATATTTTTTTTTCTTTCGTTCTTTTTCTTTTCTTTTTTATCGTTTTATTTTTTTTTCTCATACTCCCAGGCATTTCTTTTTCCTTTTTCGTTTTTTTTTTTCCTTTTCAGAAATTCCACTTATCCAACTAATGCATTTCTTATCAGTTTTCTTTCCTAGCTGCTCCATCCTTCGTCTCATTAAATTGATTAAAAAATAACTATATCCGCCTTTGGAAATTTTTTTTTTCTCCATGATTAATGCCCTCCTCGTTATTGCATCTATTTTCTGCATCTCCTTTATTCCCCCTTTCGGTATTCCAAATCCAAACATCATTACTGACGCAGCTATAAGGTGTTTATTGATTCTGTCTTATGAACCGAGTTTGATCCCCTTTTCAGAACCCTTCCTCCCTCTTCGATTCTATTCTTTCCCGCGCTTATCCTCTGGGCTTTTATTACCTCTTCTTTCGTCTATTGCAAGGTGTTTATACACGTACACTTGTTCTCATTCCTTGAACTTGCTCTTATTCTTGAGTTTTGTCTCTTATCGTTGGCTCTTTAATCTTGTCCATATTTCATTTTTAGTGCGCCTCTGAATGCTTCCACTCTATTTATAATTGTTGTTATTATCATTGTAATCATCATTATTATTATCATTATCATTATTGATAGCATTACTATTATCCTTATCATTATCATTGTTATTGTTATCATCAATTATCATCATAATTATCATTATCATTATCATTATCATTATTGTCATCATTATCATTACTATTATCATTATCATCATCATTATTACTATAATAACAATTATTATCATTATGATTATCATTATCATCATCATCATTATTATCATCATAATCATTATCTTTATAACTATCATTTTTAATATCGTTATCACTGTTATCATTTCTAATGTTACTATCACTTTTTGTCTCCACCAACATTATTAATATTATCGCTATTCTTTTTTCTTATCATTGTTATAACCATTAGAATTTCATAAACACTGATGCTAATGCCTTTATCATTAGTTTAATTGTTTAAATACCATTCGTAATAATCAATATTTATTCAAAGCCATAATATGCGTGTGATTACAGATTATTATTTTTTAATTGTAAAATACGCAGGAGTAGGCTAATAACTGTGATGAAAACACTGTAAAAATTATAAAAAGACAAATGAGAGAAAGAGAAGAGAAGAGAGAGAGAGAGAGAGAGAGAGAGAGAGAGAGAGAGAGAGAGAGAGAGAGAGAGAGAGAGAGAGAGAGAGAGAGAAAGAAAAAAAATGAAAGAGATAGAAAAAAAGATAGAGAGAGAGACACAGATAAGATAAGTATACATCACAAAAGAAAAAAAAGAAAAAAAAGAAAATTACAAAAGATACGAAATGAGAGAAAGATGAAGTGATAATGAGGTGACTATAAGGTTTTCCTCTCCCATGATATGACGACTCATTTTAACGCTCATTTTAAGGCATCACCTCAAATGACCTGACCTATTATCAGAATATCCTCGACCCTCCTCCTCTTCCTCTCCTTATCTCTCGTTCTCATCACCTTCTCCGCCTCGCCCTCTATCTCCTTCGTCATCTTTTCTATCTATTCATATGTAAATCTACCTGTCTACCCATGTCTGGTCAATCTCGCAGCCTCTTCTCTCTATCTGCTTATCTGTTCAACCAATTTCTATCTATCTGATTCCTTTCTTATTTCGTCTCTCTATCTATCAACCTATCTATTTATTAGCTAATTATCTATCTATTTATATGTATCTATCTATTTATCTACTTATCTACCTGTCTATCTATATGGATCTATCTATTTATCTACCTATCTACCTGTCTATCTATATGTATCTGTCTTTTTATCTACTTATCTTTCTATTTGTATTTATCTATTTATCTATCTATCTACCTGTCTATCTATATGTATCTATCTATTTATCTACCTATCTACCTGTCTATCTATATGTATCTATCTATTTATCTACCTATCTACCTGTCTATCTATATGTATCTGCCTATTCATCTACCTCTCTACCTGTCTATCTATATGTATATATCTGTATATCTACCTATCCATCTACTTTTATGTATCTTTTTATATACCTATATATCTATCTGTTTATCTACCTATCAATCTATCTATCTGTATCTGTTTATTTTTCTACTTATCTATCTATCTATTTATCTGTATCTATCTATTTATCTGTATCTATCTATTTATCTGTATCTATCTATTCACCTATTTATCTATCTATCTATTTACCTGATTTATCTATCTAATTATCTCTTCCTTTTCTCCATTCCATTTCTATCTTTGGTTCACTCTTTACTCCCTCTTTTCTTCTTATCCACTCCTCTCTATGCCTACGTCTTATCTATTTATCCATCTATCTATCAATCCCACCCTTCTCTCCATCCTTCTTTTATCTTTTCTGTCCATCTATATCTCTTTATCTATCGATTCGTCAATTCATGTATCTTTCTATCTCCCCATCCTTGCTCTATCTATCTATCTCCCCATCCATCCTCTGTCTATCTCACCCTTCTCTCTATCCTTCCATTATCCTTCATTATCCTTAACTCCCTTTTTTACTTATCTATTTCCCTGTATCGATCAATTATCCATATATCTATCTATCTTTCCATACTTCCTCTGTTCATTTATCCATTATATCTATCCCATTTCTCTCTTTATCTATTTATCTCACCCTCCCTTTTCCCCATCCACTCCCTTTAATGCTTATCTATGTCTCTTTATCTATCGATCTCTCTATATATCCATCTATCTTCACCTCCCTTTCTCCCTTTATCTCTCTCACCCTTGTCTCTATCTCCCCTTTATTGTTGATTATTCCTTTCTCGTCTCCTCGCCCCTCCTTCTCCCTATCCCAATTACTCCCCTCTCTGCCTATCTATGTATCTTTTTCAAACTATCTATATACCTATCTATCTATCTCCCCTTCCTCTATCTACCTCCTACACTCTTCTCTCCCTCCTTTTTGTCATCCCTGATTTTCCCTCACTCTCCCTCCTCGCCCTTCCTCCTCCCTATCCCCACCCCTCCTCCCACCATCCACATCCCCAGCTGCCTATCCTTATTGATCTACTGCCTATTTCCAGTCAGTCTTCGTCCCCAGTGGGTGTCGGCAACCACCCGTGGGAACGGCATTGCAACGCTTACCCGAGGAGAGGTGGAGAAAGAGGAGGGGAGGGGGGGTGATGGAGAGGTGGAGAATGGGGGGGGTGATAATGGGGAGGTGGAGAAAGGGGGGAAGGTGGAGAATGGGGAGTGATGGAGAGATGGAGAAAAGGGAGGGTGAAGAAGGGGAGGTGGAGAAGGGGAGTGATGATGGAGAGGGGGGTGATGGAGAGGTGGAGAAAGAGGTGGTTGAGTGATGGAGAGGTGGAGAAAGGTGGGGGGGGGTGATGGAGAGGTAGAGAAAGAGGGGGGTGATGATGGGGAGATGGAGAAGGGCGGGTGATGGAGAGGAGGAGAAAGAGGGGAGGGTGGGTGGTGGAGAATGGGGGGCGTGATGGAGAGGTGGAGAAAGAGTGGGGGTGATGGAGAGGTGGAGAAAGAGGGGGGTTGATGATGGAGAGGTGGAGAAGGTGGGGGGGCGTAGAGAGGTAGAGAATGGGGGGATGGAGAGGTGGAAAAAGAGGGGGTGATGATGGGGAGGTGGAGAAAGGGGGAGGTGATAGAGAGTTAGAGAATGGGAGGGGTGATAGAGAGGTAGAGAATGGGGGGGTGATGGAGGAGGTAGAGAATGAGGGGGGTGATGGAGAGGTAGAGAATGGGAGGAGGCCGGTGATGGAGAGGTGGAGAAAAGGGGGTGATGATGGGAGAGGTGGAGAAAGAGGGGGGTGATGGAGAAGTGGAGAAGGGGGTGATGATGGAGAGGTGGAAAGGAGGGGAGTGATGATGGGGAGGTGGAGAAGGGGGTGAGTGAGGGAGAGGTGGAGAAAGGTAGGTGATGGTGGAGAGGTGAAGAAGGGGTTGGTTGATGATTTAGAAGTGGAGAATGAGATAGGTGATGATGGAGAGGTGGAGAAGGGGGAGTGACGATGGATAGACGTGGAAGAGATTGGGGAGAGTAGGGGAGGGTGGTGGGAGAGGAAGAGAGAGAGTGGGAGAGAGAGAGAGAGAGGGAATGAGAGAGAGAGAGAGAGAGGCAGAGATGGAGAGATAGAGAGATAGACAGAAATGAGGATGGTAGGGAAAAAGACAGAGAGAGAGAGAGAGAGACAGAGACAGAGAGAGAGAGAGAGAGAGAGAGAGAGAGATAGAGAGAGAGAGAGAGAGAGAAAGAAAGAAAGAAAGAAATAGAAACAAAAACAAAGAAAGAGAAAGAGAAAACAAACCATACGCAAAATGAAGACAAAGCAAACCAAGATAGAGAGAAGAACAAACAAAACCAAGAGAGGAGGAACACCGTTGTTCGACCTGGATATAAACTCGACCAACCTCACCAAGACTCTAATGGAGCTTGAAATAGACTTTCTAACAGTGTGCTTATCGCTGTCACAGGTGAGAGGACGACCAGGAGAGGAAGGGGAGAGGAAGAGCGACAAGAGGAAAGAGAAAGTAAAGATTTCTCTCCTTCTCTCTTTGCTCTGTCTCTGTTTCTTCCTCTGTCAGTGTCTCTGCATCAGATTCTGTCGGTGTGTCCTCTTCGTTCTCTCTTTCTCTTTCTGTCTATCTTTCTCTCTCCTTTTTTTCTGTCTTTGTCTGTCTGCCTCTCTCTCTCACTCTTTCTCTTCCTGTCTATCTTTATCTCTCCTTTTTCTCTGTCTTTGTCTGTCTGCCTCTCTCTCTCCCACTCACTCCTTCTCTCTCTCTCTCTCTCTCTCTCTCTCTCTCCTTCTCTTTCTCTCTCTCTCTCTCTCTCTCTCTCTCTCTCTCTCTCTCTCTCTCTCTCTCTCTCTCTCTCTCTCTCTCTCTCTCTCTCTCTCTCTCTCTCTCTCTCTCTCTCTCTCTCTCTCTCTCTCTCTCTCTCTCTCACTCCATATGTATATATATATATATATATATATATATATATATATATATATATATATATATATATATATATATATATATGTATATATGTATGAATGTATAGAGAGATAGACAGATGCCTATATGTGTGTATGTAACTTTGAGTGATTGAGTTTCTGTCTGCTTGCGTGCCTGCGTGCGTGCGCGAGAGAGAAGCCAGTCAAAATCCATCCAGATTAATTTCGTAATATTTGCTACCTTCTTCCAACCGATTAATAACCAAAGATGCAATAAATAGTTAATGTGTGTTAATCACCCGATGTTTAACAGCGGTCGAGGCCATTCCCCTGATTTAATGGCGGTGTTGCAGACCCACTAATTTTTCTCCCACAGACACGCAACGAGCTGTAACAGAGAGAGAGAGAGAGAGGGATGGATGGATGGAGGGAGGGAGGGAGGGAGGGAGGGAGGGAGAGAGAGGGTGGGAGGAGGAGGGAGAGGAAGGGGAAGGAGGAGGGAGGAGGAGGGAGGGAGGAGGAGGAGAGAGAGAGAGAGGGATGGATGGATGGAGGGAGGGAGGGAGGGAGGGAGGGAGGGAGGGAGGAGGAGGAGGGAGGGAGGGAGGGAGGGAGAAGAGAGAGAGAGAGAGAGAGAGAGAGAGAGAGAGAGAGAGGAGAGAGAGAGGAGAGAGAGAGAGAGAGAGAGAGAGAGAGAGAGAGAGAGAGAGGAAGGGTCGAGTCAGGCAAATAACCGCTTGCACCAACAGGGTTCGAATGCTTGTAGTCACCCAGCTAGCATTTGATTGACCTTT
>NC_091552.1:10861313-10871313 GCF_042767895.1 Penaeus vannamei
TGAAGAGGCTTGACTTAGAGGGGGGTCTCATCTAGAAATGAAAATAGAAAATGGAGCACAAGGGGAGGAGAGAAAGGGGCAGAAATATATATGGGGAAAAGGCAGGTGACTATAGTCTCTTCTATGGATATGCCTACGGGAGGGGAGTAAAAGAAGAAAAGGAAGAAAGATAAAGACAACAGAAGGGAGATAAAGGATTACCAGGAAAAGAAACAAATCATCAACCCAAAAAGAAAAAGAAAAAAAACGAAAACAAAATCTGAAATAAATAAGAACCAAAAAAAAAAGAAGATAAAGAAGAAGGAAGGAAAAAGGAAAGAAAGAGAAAACAAAAAACAAGATAAGAGGAAGAAGGTAGTTAAGAAGATTACAGCATTTTCAAGACGTTACTTACAACCCATAAAGATAATCGGTGAGATGAATTTTGGTTTGTTGATTATACGGTTGAACTTGACGTATATTGGCCTAATCCACGTCCTCTGCGGCGAGATGCGACAGGGAAATGGGAGAGGGAAGGGGGAGAAAGGGAGGAGGAGAGAGAGAGGGGGAGGGAGCGAGGGAGGGGAGAGAAGGGGAGGAGGAGGAGGAGGGAACGAGGGAGAGAGATAAAGATTGGAGGAAGGGGAGGGAAGGGGGAAGACGAGGAGGGAGGGAGGAGGAGGAGGAGGGAGCGAGGGGAGGGAGGGAGAGATGAGGGAGAGAGGGAGGGAATGGGAGGGAGGGGAGGAAGAGTGAGAGAGGTAGGGAGGGAGACTGGGAGAGGAAGATAGAGACAGATAATGATTGGAGGGAGGGATAGAAGAAGGGTGGAGAAGAGAGAGCTAAAGACTAAGGGAGGGAAGAGAAGAGGAGGAGGAGGAAGAGAGAGAGAGAGAGAGAGACAATGATTGGAGGGAGAGAGAGAGAAGGGGAAGAGAGGAAAGATAAAGAAGAGAAGAGAAGAGAAAGGGAGGGAGAGACAGAAAGGGAGAGAGAGGAGAGAGAGAGAGAGAGAGAGAGAGAGAGAGAGAGAGAGAGAGAGAGAGAGAGAAGAGAGGAACGCAGAGAGTGAAAGATAATGATGCGAGGAGTGGGAGCAAAATGGAGAGGAGAGGGAGGGGGTTATAATCAGATGCAAAAAAGAATCTGAAGTATAATGGTGAATAACGATTATTTGAGGAAAGGGAGAAAGAGAGTAAGATGAACGGAGGAACATATATAAGAGAAAAAATACCTGTTATGCGTGTGTCTGTGTGTATGTGTGTGCGTGTGTATGTGTATGTATATGCGTGTGTTTGTCTATACGTCTGTGTGTGTGTGTGTGTCTGTGTGTGTATATGTGTGTGTGTGTGTGTGTGTCTGTGTGTGTATATGTGTGTGTGTGTGTGTGTGTGTGTGTGTGCACATATCTACATATATGTATACACAGTATATGCGCGTGTATGAGTGCGTGCATTTGTACGTGCGTGAGTATGTTTCCGTGCAATCAAATATCTATTATAAACTCCTTTCATCCTACTGTCTCTCTTTTAACAATTATTCTAATCAATAAAATATTCAAAATAAGAACAACGTCATTAATAACGATAATCATGGAATGATATCAACAAATCCGATAATACTATAAATACTATAAAGGCTTCAACCTCCTCTGGCCCTCGTGCGATCCCCTCTCCCGCGCCACCTTGATGTCTTATTCAATCGTCTTGATTCGACATTCAGGCGCTCCTGGAGATGGTCTTGAATCCCTTTTAGTAATTTTGTTTGTTTGTTTATTCTTTTCTTGTTTATTTTTTTTTTTTTTTCATTACGGGTGACTCTTAATAGATGGGGAAAAAAGAAATAAAAGGGGAAGGAGAGAAAGATAGAAAGAGAAAAGGAAGAAAGGGGAAGGAGAGAAAGATAGAAAGAAATAAAGTAAGAAATAACGTAAGAATGGGAGTAAAAATAAAAAGGAAGAAAGTAAGAAATAAATAAAGTAAAATCAAATCAAAGAATACAAACGAAGAAGGGAAATAATCGGAGTAAGTAAGAAAAGAGAACAAACAAAAGACACAAATAAAGTATGAAAGAGAGAAAGAGCACTCAAAGATAGGACCTAAAAAGAGAGGGAAAATGGATAATAATAATGCATGATAATAATAAAAAAGTTATACATATACATATATATATATATATATATATATATATATATATATATATATATATATATATGTATATGTATACATACATATATATATATATATATATATATATATATATATATATATATATATATATATATATATATATATATATATATATATATATATTTATACATATATATATAAATATATATACATATACATATATGTGTGTACGTACATATATATATATATATATATATATATATATATATATATATATATATATATATATATATATATATATATATATATATATATATATATATATATACATATATATATATATGTATATATATATATATATATATATATATATATATATATATATATTAAAAGACAAAAAGGCGCGGAAAAGGAAATAATTGAATAAAAGGGGAAATAAATTAGCCCATAAAGTTATAATAACATTATCACTGATATTGATAATAATCATAATGGTAATAATAGTAATGATAGTAATGATTGTGATGATGATGAAAACATTAATAATGACAATAATGACAATAATGATAATACTAACGATAATAATAACAATGATGACAATAACAACAACAACAATAACAGTAACAATAATAACAACAAAAATAACAATAAAAGTATTAACAAGAACAACAACAATACCGATAATAATCCAAATACAACGAAAAAAATGAAAAAAAAAAATATCGAAAGAACACAAACGAAGGAAAGGGAATAAACGTAGAGAAGAGGGGAAAACCGTGATGTCTCGGTGATAGGCAAAGACGGTATCCCAGGGGCAAGTTAAGAGCCACAGGGAAGGCACAGTGCCACTCTCTTGATTGTGTTCGAGGACGGGGGGGAGGGGGGGAGCGAGGAGGAGATGGAAAGCGGGGAGAGAGGGAGAGAAAGAGATAGAAAGAGAGAGAGGGAAGGAAAAAGGAGAAGAGATGGATAGGAAGGGAGGTGGGAAATGGGAAAGAGGGGGAGGTAAAGCGGAAGGAAGGGAAGAGAGATTGAGAGGAAAAAGAGATGGGATAGGAAAGGAGGAGGTGGGAAAGGGGAAAAGGGGGGAGGAGGGAAAGGGAAGGAAGTAGAGAGGGAAAAGGAAAGAGGGGAGAGAAGGAGATGGGAAGGAAGGGTAGAGAAGGAAAGGGAAAAAGAGAAGAGAGAGAGGGGATGGGAAGGAAGGATAGAGGGAAAGGGAAAGAAGAGGGGGAAAAGGGGAAAAAGATATGGATAGGAAAAGGAAGGGGAAAGGAAGGGAAAGAGGGGAGAGAAGGAGAGGGGGAAAGTGGAGAGGGATAGGGAAAGAGGGGAGAGAAGGCAGAAGGGAAGGAAGGGGAGAGAGAAAGTCGGAAAGAGTAGAGAGTGGGAGAGGGAAAGGGGAAATAAAAAGCGAGGGGAATGAAGGAAAAGGAAAGAGAGAAGAAGGGGAGAGAATGAGAAGGGAAGAAAGAAGAAAAGACGTAGTAGAGAAAGGGAGAAGGAAAAGGGGGGCGAAGGGGGATGAAAGGCGAGGAGATAGAAGGAACGAGAAAGGCGGAAAGAGGACACATGGAAAGGGGAGATGGAGAGGAAGATGAAAGAAAGAAAAGGAACCAGGAGTTGGGGAGAAAGGGAATGATGAGGGAAAAGGGGAGAAGAGAAGAGGGGATAGACAGGAGAGGGAAAGAGAAGAAAGGGGAGAGAGAGGAAAAGAGAGGGAAGAGGAAGGGGGAAATAAAGTAGGTATGGGAGGAGAGGGGAGAGAAGGAAAGGGAAAAAGGAGATGGATAAGAAGGGGGGAGGGAAGGGAAGGAAAAAGAGTAAGAGCTAAAGGAAGAATGAGGAGATGAAGGGTAATAGGAGAGAAGAAGATGGAGAGAGAAGCTATAAAGAATTAGAGAAAAAGGGGGTGAGAAAAGGAGAAGGATAAAAAGGAAGAGAGAGAGAGAGAGAGAGAGAGAGAGAGAGAGAGAGAGAGAGAGAGAGAGAGAGAGAGAGAGAGAGAGAGAGAGAGAGAGAGAGAGAGAGAGAGATGGCTAAGAAGGGGAGAGGGAAGAGAAGGAAAGAGAGTAAAAGCTAAAGGAAGAATGAGGAGATGAAGGGTAATAGGAGAGAGAAAGATGGAGAGAGAAGCTAAAAAGAGTTAGAGAGAAGGGGGTGAGAAAAGGAGAAGGATAGAGGAAGAGAGAGAGAGAGAGAGAGAGAGAGAGAGAGAGAGAGAGAAAGAGAGAGAGAGAGAGGGGGGGGGGAGTGATGAAAAGGAAGAGTGAGAGAGAGAGCGAGAGAGAGAGGAGTAAGAAAGGAAGGAAGGAGGAATATGAGGCCAGGAGAGAAACGATGTGAAACAGAAAGACAAGAGAGCAGGGAGGGAGGAAGGGGAAACAGATAAAGAGGGAAAAAGAGAGAGAGAGAGAGGCAGAGGAGGAGAGGAAAGTCTGAGATGAAAAAGGAAAAGGGAATTAATAAAACTTCTGTAAAAAATAGATTTTTATAAAAGAAAAGAAAAATATTTTTAGTATATGTAAAAGACCACAAGAAAAAATATAAATTCAATAAAATGAAAAGGGAGAAATGATACTTATTTTGTGTGTGTGTGTGTGAGTGTTTGTGCGTGTACATGTATGAATGAATACTCGGTGTATTTCCATCCTATTCTCATACACGTATTTATAGCATTTCCCAAGACCTCTTACAATCTCAAAAGATTTTCATAACGGGATTATATATATAACCGCTCTTCCACAGACACAAAAACATGAGGACAGCTGTACCCAGAGAGTAACTGGGTACACAGGGTTATATCTTGACCGGCACAACGCTTATGACGTCATTCGAACAAGGTTACGTAAAATGTGCAAAATAAACTTGAGATATTTTTGCTAACTCCCCTCCTCCCTAAGGCATTCCGCAGCATCGCCAATTTGTGGATATTTCTTCCTTTATCATTCTGTTCTTCTCTCGTTCTCTCTATCTGTATATGGTTTATGTGTCGTGTCTTGTAGGAATGGATTTTGCTCTTTTTAAATTGTGTAAAGTTTCTGTTTATTGTTGTTGTCTTCTTGTCGTCTTCGTTTATCTACCTCTTTTTTCTCTCTCTATCTTTCTTTTTTCTTAATTATCTCTATCTCTTTCTTTTGTTCTCTCTCTTTCTATCTCTTTTACTTCTCTCTATCTCTTTCTTTTGCTCTTTCTCTCTCTTTCTTTTGTTTTCTCTCTCTATCTCTTTTATTTCTCTCTATCTCTTTCTTTTGCTCTCTCTCTCTCTTTCTTTTTGCTCTCTCTCTCTCTCTCTCTCTCTCTCTCTCTCTCTCTCTCTCTCTCTCTCTCTCTCTCTCTCTCTCTCTCTCTCTCTCTCTCTCTCTCTCTCTCCCTCCCTCCCTCTCTCTCTATCTTTCTATATTTTTTTTTCACTAAAGCAGATACCATCACGACCATCGGTCTATTATCAAGGGTAACTTTTATACATAATGATGCTTTATTGCTGTTATTCCTGTAAAGCCATTCATTTGAAGTTTATCCTTTGTGCATCATACAGATGCGACAGTTCTCTCTCTCTCTCTCTCTCTCTCTCTCTCTCTCTCTCTCTCTCTCTCTCTCTCTGTCTCTCTCTCTCTCTCTCTCTCTCTCTATATATATATATATATATATATATATATATATATATATATATATATATACATATATATATGTATATATATATATATATATATATATATATATATATATATATATATGTATGTATGTATGTATGTATGTATGTATGTATATATATACTCTTTAAGATATATATATACATATACATATATATATATATATATATATATATATATATATATATATATATATATATATATATATATATATATATGTATATATATGTATATATATATATGTGTGTGTGTGTGTGTGTGTGTGTGTGTGTGTGTGTGTGTGTGTGTGTGTGTGTGTGTGTGTGTGTGTGTGTGCGTATGTGTGTGTGTGAGTGTGTGTGTGTGTGTGTGTGTGTGTGTGTGTGTGTGTGTGTGTGTGTGTGTGTGTGTGTGTGTGTGTGTGTGTGTGTGTGTGTGTGTGTGTGTGTGTGTGTTTATATATATATATATATATATATATATATATATATATATATATATATATATATATATATATATATATATATACATAAAAGAAAACTACAAAAAAAACGACGTTGCTAGCATATCCCACCCTCCCGCAGCCGCCGCCAGGAAGCCATCAGTATGTAAACCTCAGGCTTGGCTTCATTGCTTCCCTAACTTCCCAGGTCAGGGCAGCGTGGGGGGGGAGGGGGTCGGGGGGCAAGGAGGAGAAGCCGTGACGGATCCACAAGAACCTCGCACAGTTTGCATAGATTCATGAGAGATATTCAAGAGTCTTATGGAAGGGTCGAAGGAGGTGGTAGGGAGAGGGGGGAGACCGGGGGGTGGGGGAGGGGGAGGTATTAGGAAGAGGTGAGGTCATGGGGTGTTTTAAAAGATGGGAGAGTGGTGATGGGTGGCATAAGGGAGAGGGGAGCTGTGGGGGGTATAAGGGAGAGGGGAGGTATAGGGGCGAGGGGAAGTGTGGGGTTATAAGGAAGAGGGGATGTGTGGGAGTATAAGGAAAAGGGGAGGTCAAGAAGGGTATAAGGAAGAGATGAGGTCAAGAAGGGTATAAGGAAGAGGGAAGGTGTGGGGGTATAAGAAAGAGAGGGAAGGGGAAAGTGTGGAAGGTAGGAGATGAAGAGAGGGAGAATACGGGAGATGGTTGCGAAGGAGGGAGAAGAGAGAGATAAAAAGAATAGGAGAAGGAGGTTGAGGAGGATTTAGCGTCCTTGTTGGCTATCAGTCTTGGTGTCCGCGCGTCCTAAGTCGGGGGTTCCGCCGAGAAAAGACTTTTTAAATATTTTTTCCTTTATCTTATTATTTTTTTATGCGCATTTTTTTTCTTCTTCTTCCTCTTCGTTGTTGCTGACGATGTTGTTGTTTCCTGTTTTCTGTATGTGAAAAAAGTTTTGAACTCATTCATCTCTCTCTCTCTCTCTCTCTCTCTCTCTCCCTCTCTCTCTCTCTCTCTCTCTCTCTCTCTCTCTCTCTCTCTCTCTCTTTCTATATATATATATATATATATATATATATATATATATATATATATATATATATATATATATATATATATATATATATATATATATATATATATATTATGTATATCTATGAAAGTTTTATTTCTATTTTTATTTCTATTTTTTTTATCTAACGTGATTTTATTTTTATTATTGTTGTTATTATTTCTTTCTGTTTTGTGTATATCTGTAAACTTTTCTTCTGAATTTAACGCGATTGTTGTTTTTGTTGTCGTCGTTGTTGCTGCTGCTGTTTTTGTTGTAAATCTTGCTGTTTCTTCTGTGTATAGGTATATCTATGAATGGTTTTAATGTGTTTGTATTTATACATATACAGAAAGTTTTCAGACAATCAGAAGAGACAGAGAAAAAGACATAATGCGTAAATTTAAAAGAAACAAAATATTACCAAAAGTTCAGAAGAAAAGAACGATTGGTTAATATATATATCTATATATACATCAGTCTTTATCATCATCATCATCATAACCAATAGCACTTACAGTGATGATGACGGCACTATAATTTGCCCTTCATCATCATCATCATCATCATCATCATCATCATCATCATCATCATCACCATCATCATCATAATCATCATCATCATCATCATCATCATCATCATCATCATCATCATCATCACCATCATCATCATCATCATCATCATCATCATCATCGCCATCATCATCATCATCATCATCACCATCATCATCATCATCATCATCATCATCATCATCATCATCATCATCATCGTCATCATCATCATCATCATCATCATCATCATCATCATCATCATCATCATCATCACCATCATCATTACAATCATGCTTTGCTGTTCCTGATGATGAAAATGATGATGATGGTGACAAGAGAAGATAAAAACACACACAAGACCATATATATAATTAAGAAATTACTATAGATGGATCATCTTGCAACAGATATAAGTACAATATTTTAGAATAATTCTGTTGATTTTTATTGAGGAAGATAAACACACACACCAGACCATAAATATGATTAAGAAATTACCACTAATGAATCATCTTGCAATAGATATAAATACCTATAAGGATATGCAAATTAACAGTCATATAGTCACGAACCTAAAGAAAACAATATTTTAGAATATTTCCCTTGATTTTTGTTGATAGAAAATGAAAATCAGGGAAAGACTATGACTCGCATCTTTTATAATACCAATACGAAAGACAAGATTTTCGAAAAGCCTTTGATCGACTAAATTCCAATATTTGCAATAAAATATCATGCAGAGATTCAAAATGGATTACAGGAAGAAGATAAGATTGAGCAGTTAATCGTGCTCATGGTATCTGAATAACAGTCTAGCAAAATTTCCATAGATAAGACTTCGATTTAATTAATGAAAAGCCAGGTACAGATTAAACCTGATCAAGGGGGCTTCCAGTAATAATATTCATTGAAATACAATGTCATAGGAGCGATCCAAATAAGGATCATAATTCCTTGATTTTCTGTACCACTTGTTTCGTCGAAATATAAACTTCTTTCTTCTTGTTTCTTCGCCTTATCTTTTATTTTAATTTTCTTTATATGTCTTCTCTTTATTATTTCTTGTCCTCCTTTTCCTTTTGTTTCTTTTCTCCTTACCCTGTTATTGTTTTCCTTCTTTCTCTCTCTTCTTTTTTTTCTTTTTTTTTTTTTTTTGCCTCCTACTACTTTTATTTAATTATCCTCTCATTTTCCTTTCAATCGATTCTTATCTTCTTCCTCTTTCGTTTGTTCGCCTTCTTCTCCTTCTCATCTCCCCTCCCTTCCTCCATTTCTTCCCTCTTTCCCCTCTTCTTCTTCCTCTCGATCCTTCCTTCCCTCTCCTCCCGTGTCTCCTCTGTTTCCTTCCTTTTCCTTCTCATGTTCTTCTTCGTATCTTCCCACTTCCTTCTCTTGTTTTTTTCCTCTCTTCCTTCCTTCTTCTACTCTCTTCATCCTTTTTTTTTCAACCCTTCTTCTCTCCTCTTCCTTCTTCCTTTTCTATTTTCTCTGTTCTTCCCTCATTTTTCCTCTCTCACTCATCTTCCTCCCTCCTCCTACCTTCTCCATCTCCTATCCCTTAGTTCTCCTCTTCAGTCTCTCCTATTCCTCTTTTCATTCTCCTCCTCTTCCTCTATCTCTCTTTCTTCTTCTTCTTTCTTATTTTCTTTTTTTTTTTCTTTCTCTTTCCTTTTCTTTTTTTCATTTCTTTCTCTTCCTCCTTTTATCGTTCTCCTTCCTCCTCCTTCTCGCCTTCTCTTTTTACTTCCTTCTCCTCCTCTTTATCTTCTTATTCTGTCTCCTCCTCTTTCTCTTCTTTTTATTCATCCTCCTCCTCATCCTTTACCCTTTTTTATCGTTCTCATTCCTCTTTCCCTTCTTCTTCTCCTTCTGCCTTCCCTCCTTCTTTTTCGTCTTCCTCCTTCTCCTCTTTTTCAATCTTTCTTCTTTTCTTTCACCTTGTTTCCTTCCTCTTCTTTATTTCACTTTCTTTCTTATTCTCCTTCCTTCTCCTTCCTTATCCTTTTTCTTATATTAGTCTCTTTCCTCCTTCTCCGTCTCTTCTTTCTTTTCTGCTTCCTCTTCCTTCTCTCTCTTTTATTTTTCTCCTTCCTTCTCCTTTTTGTCAAGCTATTTTTCCCTCTATCCCTTATCCCTTTCCCTCATTTCTCTTCTCCTTTCTTCTGCCTCCTCCTCCTCCTCCTCTTTTACCTCCTTTTTCCTATTCTCCGTCCTCCTTTCTCCCTCCTTCTTTT
>NC_091552.1:10876313-10883813 GCF_042767895.1 Penaeus vannamei
ACCACCCCCACCCTCCTCCTCCTCCCTCCTTCCCTTCCCCCACCCTCCACCTCTCCCTCCTTCCCTTCCCCACCCTTCCCTTCCACCACCTCCCCCCACCCCCCTCCTCCCACCACCCACCCCCCACCACCCCCTCCTCCAAGCAGCCATCCGGGTCAGCCATCAGTAACAATTAGGGGACTTAGCGGATAATGACGAGGCGAGGCGAGAGCTCTGATCCCCTCCATGATGGCTGGCTGGCTTTCTTGAGCCACGCTGGTCCGAGACACACACGGCTGGCATACATTAGTGTTTCGGAATCTTTTTTATCTTGTTTCTTTTTTTTGGCCTCTTTTTGGGGGTCTTTTGGGGTCTTTGGGGTGGTTTGGTCTTTCGATCTTCTCTTCCTCTATCTTCTTCCTCCATTCACCTCAACTCCCTTCTTTTTTTTTTTTTTTTTTTTTTTTTTTGCTTCTTTTTGGGTCTTTTGGGGTCTTTGGGGTGGTTTGGTGTTTCGATCTTCTCTTCCCCTATCTTCTTCCTCTCACCCTAACCTCTTCTTTTTTTTTTGCTTCTTTTATCTTGTCTTTGGTTTGGTCTTTCGATATTCTCTTCCTCATCTTCTTCCTCCATTCACCTCAACTCCTTCCTCTTTTTTTTCTTTTTCTTTTTTGCTTTTGGGGGTCTTTGGGGTCTCTGGTAGTTTGGTCTCTTTCTATCTCTCTCTTCCTCTATCTTCTTCCTCCCTTCACCCCCAACTCTCTTTTTTTTTTTTTTTTTTTTTTTTGCTTCTTTTAGTCTTTTGGGTCTTTTGGGGTGGTTTTGGTCTGATACCTTTTCCTATCTTCTTCCTCCTCTTCACCCCAACTCCCTTCTTTTTTTTTTTTTTTGCTTTTGGGTCTTTTTGGTCTCTAGTGGTTTTATTCTCGATATTCCTTTTCCTCTATCTTCTTCCTCCTTCACCCCAACTCCCTTCTTCTTTTTTTTTTTTTTTTTTTTTTTGCTTCTTTGGGCCTTTTGGTCTTTTGGGGTATTTTGGTCTTTCTTGATATTCTTTTACCTTTTGATCTTTCTTTCCTCCTTCACCCCTTGAATTCCCTTTTTTTTTTTTCTTTTTTCTTTTTTTTTTTGCTTCTTTTGGGGTCTTTTGGGTCTTTGGGGTCTTTGGGGTCTTTGGGGTGGTTTGGTCTTTCGATATTCCTTTTCCTTTATCTTCTTCCTCCATTCACGCCAACTCTCTTCTTTTTTTTTTTTTTTTTTTTTTTTTTGCTTTTGGGGTCTTTTGGTCTTGTCTTTAGGTCTTGGGGTATTTGGTCTTTCGATATTCCTTTTCCTTTATCTTCTTCCTCCATTCACCCCAACTCTCTTCTTTTTTTTTTTTTTTTTTTTTGCTTCTTTTGGGGTCTTTTGGGTCTTTGGGGTCTTTGGGGTCTTTGGGTGGTTTGGTCTTTCGATATTCCTTTTGCTTTATCTTCTTCTCCGTCTACCCAACTTCTCTTTCTTTTTTTTTTTTTTTTTGTTTCTTTTTAGGGTCTTTAGTCTCTGGGGTCTTCTTGTGTCTTTGGGTGGTTTGGTCTTTCGATATTCCTTTTCCTTTATCTTTCCTCCATTCACCCAACTCCTTCTTTCTTTTTTTTTTTTTTTGCTTCTTTTTGGGTCTTCTTTTGGTCTGGGGTGGTTTGGTCTTTCGATATTCCTTTCCTTATCTTCTTCCTCCATTCACCCCAACTCCTTTTTTTTTCTTTTTTTTGCTTCTTTTGGGGTCTTTGGTCTTTGGGGTGGTTTGGTCTTCTCTGATATTCTTTTCCTTATCTTCTTCCTCCCTTCACCCCAACTCCTTCTTCTTTTTTTTTTTTTTTGCTTCTTTTTGGTCTTTTGGGTCTTTGGGGGTGTCAGTCTTCTGTTATTCTCTTCCTTTATCTTCTTCCTTCTCCATTCACCTCCAACTCTCTTCTTCTTTTTTTTTTTTTTTTGCTTCTTTTGGGGTCTTTTGGGTCTTTGGGGTGGTTTGGTCTTTCGATATTCCTTTTCCTTTATCTTCTTCCTCCATTCACCCCAACTCCCTTTTTTTTCTTTTTTTTTTTTTTGATTCTTTTTGGGTCTTTTGGGGTCTTTGGTCTGGGGTCTTTGGGGTGGTCATTCTTCTAGATATCTTTTCCTTTATCTTCTTCCTCCATTCACCCCAACTCCCTTCTTCTTTTTTTTTTTTTTTTTTTTGCTTCTTTTTGGGTCTTTTGGGTCTTTGGGGTGGTTTGGTCTTTCGATATTCCTTTTCCTTTATCTTCTTCCTCCATTCACCCCAACTCTCTTCTTTTTTTGCTTCTTTGGTCTTTGGGGCCTTTGTCTTTTGGGTCTTTGGGGTATTTTGGTCTTTCGATATCTTCTTTCCTCTTCATCTTCTTCCTCCTTCACCCCAACTCCTCTTCTTTTTTTCTTTCTTTTTTTTTTTTTTGCTCTTGTCTTTTAGTCTTTGGGTGGTTTATTCTTCGATATCTTTTCCTCTATCTTTCTTCCTCATTCACCCCAACTCTTTTTTTTTTTTTTTTTCTTTTTTTTTTTTGCTTCTTTTGGGGTCTTTTAGTCTTTGGGGTGGTTTGCTCTTTCGATATTCCTTTTCCTCTATCTTCTTCCTCCCTTCACCCCAACTCCCTTCTTCTTTTTTTTTTTTTTTGCTCTTTTTGTCTTTTGGGCTCTTTGGTGGTTTGGTCTTTCGATTCTTTCCTTATCTTCTTCCTCCATTTACCCAACTCCCTCTTCTTTTTTTTTTTTTTTTTTGCTTCTTTTTGGGTCTTTTGGCCTTTTGGGTCTTTGGGGTGGTTTGGTCTTTCGATATTCTTTCTCTCTATCTTCTTCCCTTCACCCCAACTCCTTCTTCTTTTTTTTTTTTTTTTTTTTTGCTTCTTTTGGGGTCTTTTGGGTCTTTGGGGTGTTTGGCCGATATTCCTTCTTTCCTCTATCTTCTTCCTCCTTCACCCCAACTCTCTTTCTTTTTTTTTTTTTGCTTCTTTTTGGTCTTTGGGGTCTTTGGGGTATTTGGTCTTTCGATCTTCTCTTTCCTCTATTCTTCTTCCTCCTTCACCCAACTCTCTTTTTTTTTTTTTTTTTTTTTTTGCTTCTTTGGGGTCTTTTGGGTCGCAGGTTTGGTCTTCGATATTCTTTCCTTTATCTTCTTCCTCCCTTCACCCCAACTCCCTTTTTTTTTCTTTTTTTTTTTTTTTTGCTTCTTTTTGGGTCTTTTGGGTCTTTGGGGTGGTTTGGTCTTTCGATATTCCTTTTCCTCTATCTTCTTCCTCCCTTCACCCCAACTCCCTTCTTTTTTTTTCTTTCTTTTTTTTTTTTTGCTTCTTTTTGGGTCTTTTGGGTCTTTGGGGTGGTTTGGTCTTTCGATATTCCTTTACCTTTATCTTCTTCCTCCCTTCACCCCCTACTCCCTTCTTTTTTTTTTTTTCTTTTTTCTTTTTTTTTTTGCTTCTTTTAAAATCTTTGGGTCTTTGGGCCTTGGGGTCTTGGGGTGGTTTGGTCTTTCGATATTCCTTTCCTTATCTTCTTCCTCCATTCACCCCAACTCTCTTCTTTTTTTTTTTTTTTTTTTTTGCTTCTTTTGGGGTCTTTTGGGTCTTTGGGGTCTTTGGGGTCTTTGGGGTGGTTTGGTCTTTCGATATTCCTTTTCCTTTATCTTCTTCCTCCATTCACCCCAACTCTCTTCTTTTTTTTTTTTTTTTTTTTTTTTTGCTTCTTTTGGGGTCTTTTGGGTCTTTGGGGTCTTTGGGGTCTTTGGGGTGGTTTGGTCTTTCGTTATTCCTTTTCCTTGCTCCTTCCTCCATTCACCCAACTCTCTTTTTTCTTTTTTTGCTTCTTTTGAGTCTTTTGGGTCTTTGGGGTGGTTTGGTCTTTCGATATTCCTTTTCCATTCCTCTTCCTCCATTCACCTAACCCCTTTTTCTTTTTTTTGCTTCTTTTTAAGTTCTTGGGTCTTTGGGTGGTTTGGTCTTTCGGATATTCTTCTTATCTTCTTCCATTCACCCCAACTCTCTTTTTTTCTTTTTTTTTTTGCTTTTTTTAGTCTTTTAATGTCTTTGGGGTGGTTTGTCTTTCGATATTCCTTACTTTTATCTCTTCCTCCTTCACCCCCAACTCCCTTCTTTTTTTTTTTTTCTTTCTTTTTTTTTGCTTCTTTGGGGTTTATCTCTTGTGTATTTGGTCTTTCGATATCTTTTCCTATCTTCTTCCTCCATTCACCCCCAACTCCCTTTTTTCTTTTTTTTTGCTTCTTTGTCTAGTCTTTGTGGTTTTGTCTTTCGATGTCTTCTTTTCCTTATCTTTCCTCCATTCACCCCAACTCCCTTTTTTTCTTTTTTTTTTTTTGCTTCTTTTGGGGTCTTTGGCTCGGTGGTTTCGTCTTTCGATATTCCTTTTCCTTATCTTCTTCCTCCATTCACCCCAACTCCCTTTTCTTTTTTGCTTTTTGGGTCTTTTGGGTCTTTGGGGTGGTTTATTCTTCGAGTCTTTTCCTCTGTCTTCTTCCTCCCTTCACCCCAACTCCCTTTTTTTTTTTTTTTTTTTGCTTCTTTTTGGGGTCTTTTGGGTCTTTGGGGTGGTTTGGTGTTTCGATCTTCTCTTCCCCTATCTTCTTCCTCTCTTCAACCCCAACTCCTTACCCCAATATACCTCCCCGTCCTATCCCAACCCACACCCCACGCACCTCATCCCCCCTCCATATACCTCACCCTCCCTCCCCATGCCACCCTCCACCCCTCTCCCCCTCCCTCACCCCAGCCCCTCCGTCCTCCACCTCCTCCCCCCTCACCCCACGTCCCCCACCCACCTACACGCAGGTCCGAGACACACACGGCTAGCATACATTACTGTTTGGGATTCTCTTTTTTTTCGGCGCTTTTGGGTCTTTTGGCTGGTTTGCGGGGGGAGGGGGGAGGGGGGGAGGGGTGTCGGTCTTTGGCTGGTTTAGGGGGAAGTGGTCCGGTCTTTTGATAATTTGGGAGGAGGTGGTTCGGTCTTTCGCTGGTCCGGTCTCTCGCTGCGTCGGTCTTTCACTGTTTTGGCGACTGTTCCCTTTGTTTTTTGTTGTTTTTTTTCTGTCTTAGGTCTTTTTCGGTCTCTCTCTGCAATTGTCTTGGTTTCACATCTCTGTTTGAATCTTCGGTTCTCTTCTATTTCTTTATTTCGTTCGCTTTCTGCTTTGGTCTCTCTTCGTTACTGCTTTTCTGTCTTGTCGGTCTCTACTTCGGTCTCCGTTTACTCCTTTTTCATTATTGCTTTCGGTCTTTTACTCTTTGGGCTCTTTTGCGTATTTTCCTTCTTTTTTTGTTTCAATTTTGCTTTATTTCTGACTTTATTGTTTTTCTTGTTTTCTTTCCTGCTTCATGTCTAAATTTGCTTTATTTCTTTTTTCTTCTCTTTTGATTCATTTTTTGCTTCATTTCTGTCTTTACTCTCATTTTCTTTTTTTTCTTCTTTCTTTACGTCGGTTTCCTCGCTTTAGTTTTTCTTTCTCATTTTCGGTCTTTTCCCCTTAGATTCGATCTTTATCCTCCTTCTTTCTTTCTTTTCATTTTCTTCTTCCTTTTCTCTTTATTCTCCCTCTTCCTCTTCTATCTATATTGATTTAATTGTTTATGTATTTATCTTATTTGTTTTATTGTTCTCCTTTTACTTATTTTATTCTCTTATAATTTAATTTTTACTTATTTTGGTTATTATCTATTTATCTGTCTCTCTCTCTCTCTCTCTCTCTCTCTCTCTCTCTCTCTCTCTCTCTCTCTCTCTCTCTCTCTCTCTCTCTCTCTCTCTCTCTCTCTCTCTCTCTCTCTTTCCTTGTTTCCTTCTTTGTTTCTTTCTTTCTCTTCTTCTATTTTTGCTTTTGACGTCTTTCTCCTCCTCCTCCTTATTCCTCCTTCGCTTCAAGATCATCATTCGATTTTCACTCTTTTTCCTTTGCTTTTTCTCGACTTGCCTTTCTCCCATTTTCATCACTTTAACTTCTTTTTTATATCCCTCTTTCTTCCATCTTTTCTATATTATTCTACCATTACCAGCTTTACCAATCTTTATTATAATTTTCTCCTTTTCTTCTTCATATTTGATTTATCATTATTGATGTTATTATCATCATTATTGTTATCATTATCATTATTGTTATTATTATCTTTATCACTGTTGTTATTATAAACATACTATTATTGTTATTATCAACATTATCATCATCAATATAACCATTATTATCATCATTGTAATTATTATTTTTATCATTACTATTATCATTATTATCATTCTCATTACTAATATTATCATTATTATTATCATTATGATCATTATCATTACTATTATTATCATTAGCATTATCATCATTAGCATCACTACTATCATTACCATAAGTAATTATCATATTTACCATTATAATTGTTATACTCATCATTATCATTGTCCCATCATTATTTTCACTATCGTCGTCCTTCCAATTGTTATTCTCATCAAGAAAGAAAAGCAAGGAGATAAACAGACGCAAAGATAAAACGAAAGGGAAACAGGGAGAGAAAGAGAGAGCGATTAAAAAAGCGGGGAAGAGGAAGAAAGACGAGAAAGTGAGAGAGAGAGAAAGAGAAAGAGAGAGAGAGACAGACAGACAGATATATAGAAAGAGCTAGAGAGAGAGAGAGAGAGATTTAGATAGCCAGGGAGAAAGAGAGATATATAGATAACCAGAGAACGAGGGAGGAATCAGAGAGAGAAAGACAGATAGACTGAGAGATACAGATAGACTAAGAGAGAGAGCTCGAAATCAGACAGCACAAACTCAGACAGACAGATATATAGAAAGGAATGAGAGAGAGAGAGAGAGAGAGGAGGAGAGAGAGAGAGAGAGAGAGAGATTTAGATAGCCAGAGGGAAAGAGAGATATATAGATAACCAGAAAGAGAGGGAGGAAGCAGAGAGAGAAAGACAGATAGACTGAGAGATACAGATAGAATAAGAGAGAGAAAGAGAGAGCCAGCCCTGTCGTGTGAAAGAGAAGAGCATCAGAAGGATTGTTGGGACCTGACTAGTCCCATTAAGCAGAAATATCCAAACTTTATAACAGAGACAATGATGATGACGTCACAGTGCCAGCCCTGTCGTGTGGTGCCATCCAAACTTGTTGCTACCCATTAAGCCTCTTGCTCACTCGCCCTGTCCCTGTCTCTGCCTCTTCCTCTTTCTCTTTTTATAAATCTATTTCTGTCTTTCTCTGCCTCTTCCTCTTTCTCTTTTTATAAATCTATTTCTGTCTTTCTCTCACCTCTCTTTCTTACTCAATCTTAGTCTGTCTCTTTATCTATCTATTTCCATGTCTGTTTCTTTTGCTTTCTTTCTTTCTCTATCTCTATTTACCTATCAATCTATTTTACTATCTATCTATCTGTCTGTCTATCTATTTCCACCTGTCTGTATCACTGTCTTTTTATATATTTATTCATTTCTCTCTCTCTCTCAATCTATCTATCTATCTATCAATCTCTCTCTCTC
>NC_091552.1:10925955-10933455 GCF_042767895.1 Penaeus vannamei
GACAAATATCCATCCTCACCGGGTGAGGGAGGCCTCAGCCACGACGGTGAGAAAGACCTCGCCGGGTGTCACTGGGTCAACATATGGGCCACATCCACCACGAAGGGTTGACCCATCGGTAAGAGTTTTTTGACATGAGTAATATGCCTGATGAAAGCGGGTTCACGGCCTAACTATTATTTACACGTGAAGTAGAAGGTGTCTTGTGGCTATGGACACGTATATCCAAAGGGGCGGGCAGTTCGAGGAGAACCTTTACGCCGTCGAGACGCCCACGACACTCTGTAGACCAAGCCATTACTCTGATAATCTGACTGTCCCTGCAATGCGTACGTAATCTAACACTTCTTGTAGGGGAGTCTTATCCCGCAACCTAATGTAAGCTATTGTTGTACTGTTATGGATATTGTATTAGCTAGTTTAGTAGATAAGTACGCAGGAATGTCACTTGTTGATAATGTAAGGAAATGTATCATTACACGCAACTTGTAAATGTATCGAATTACAGGTTTGACCGCTACTGAATAAACCTTAGCGAGCGCTACGCATGTATCAGTCATCCATACCCATAAGCAGTCAAGGGCGAACTCTGGCGGCCACATGTGCTATTCTAAAAATAGTCCGGCTAGTTAGCATGAAAAATTCTTTAGATATCAGACAAGAACTTTATCTGTTTATAACGCCTTAATAATCATATTAGTGATTATGACAATAATAGTGATAATAATAATAGTAATAACAATAATTATGATAATAAAGATAATGATACTATTGATAATAGCAATCATAGTGATGATAATATTACTATTAACAACAATAATGATTTGAATTATGACAGCAATAATAGTGTTAACTACAATAATAATAATGGTCACGATAATAAGCGTAATAGTAATGGTGATGATAGCAATCATAATGGAAATTATGATTATTGATATAATAAATAACATAAACGAAGAGCACCAAAGCAACACAGAAATAGTGTTATAAATTACTCGTACGGCTGGCATCCGCGCCACCCTTCTGCCGGCGTCATTTAACCTCGTGTTCGTATAAGCTTATGACATAGCATGGCACAACTTGTGTGTGTGTTTGTGTGTGTGTGTGTGTGTTTATGTCTATATATGTGTGTGTGTGTTTATGTATATATGTGTGTGTGTGTTTGTGTGTGTGTGTGTGTGTTTATGTATATGTATATATGTGTGTGTGTGTGTGTGTTTATGTATATGTATGTGTGTGTGTGTGTAAGTGTGTGTGTGTGTGTGTGTGTGTTTCTGTGTGTCTGTGGAAAATCAGCATTTCTGACATTCTTGCAGATAAGTTATATTTAGATAAATGGATAAATAAGTGAAATGACAAAAGCTCCTCGTCCAGACAGATGTGTATGTTAATGACGTCACGAGGATCGAGTGTCGAGGAGGTTCAGACAGACATGTGGAACTCTCATTCTAGCTCTTCTCTCTCTCTCGTTTTCCCTCCCTCCCTCCTTCTCTCTCTCTCTCTCGCTCTCCCCCCTCCCTCCATCCTTCTCTCTCTCTCTCTCTCTCTCTCTCTCTCTCTCTCTCTCTCTCTCTCTCTCTCTCTCTCTCTCTCTCTCTCTCTCTCTCTCTCTCTCTCCCTCTCTTTCTCTCTCTATCTCTCTCTCTCTCTCTGCGTGTCATGAAACGAGTACAATATTCCAATGTACTCCTATACTCTACAAAACCATAAATGCTGTTGCCACTGCTTACTAAATATTCAAGTCGTATTCAAAGATACATGTTACAAAAACGTTACCCACTGAACCAGTCATAGATGCATATAACCCCTGCATCAATTATAGAAACACATAACCACAATTAAGTTTATAGCTACATATAAAAAACGGCCACAGTTTGTGCACTGTTTACAACGCACTTGTATCTATGCGCATGTGCAGTTCCACCCACGCAGGGAACAAAGACGAAAATAAAGACAAAAAATGGGGGGATGAATGAATTAATGAAATATATCAAGTGTTTAAGCCCTCTAGTGTTCGTAAGCCTAGAAAGTGCAAAGTCATCGTGACCAAGAAAGTTGACCCGCTCATGGTCTGTGTAAACTGTGTGGAATGCACATGATGAGGATTCTATTTGTGAATGTGAGACTGTTCGTTGAAGAGTTATGAATACGGTGATAACGAAGAGAGACGAAAATAAAGGAAAAATATGAAGGAATAAATAAATGAATGAAATATATCAAAAAGTACTTTCTATCTGCTATCAGTATTATTCACCAAAATTATTTCATTGAAGTATGGAAATAATATGTTTTTATTAATGCCTTTATGCTGTAATCATAACCCGCGAAAATCAATATTATGAAAAGTAAGACACACAGTATGACTTTCTGTTCAGTATAACACTTCCCTCTTCTGCATGTAACTTGGGTCATTATTTTCAGAAATATCTTTTACAGTTTAACTTATATTGTCTGTATAGTTTTCAGGAAAGAAAAGATACAGTTTTAATTTACTTTATTTTATTATATGTATGATATTGCGTATTTGTGTACACGATAAACAGGAAACCAAAACTTGCCACTAAATGTGTATATTTTTGTGTATGTGATGAGGTTGATACCAGCATGTTTAATAATATTCCTTCATTCTCTCTATTTACTCTCTTCTCTCTCTGTCTATCCTCTTCCTCTCTTCTTTTTCTCTCTACTCTCACTCTCTCTTTTCTTTCTCTACTCTCTACTCTTTCTCCCTCCCCCTACCATGCATTCACCCTCCCTCTTTCCCGCTACTCTCCCTCCCTACCCATCCCTCATACCCTCTCTCCCTCCCTCACTCACTCGCGGATGGTGAAGCAGACCTTCTCCTGCCTCGGGTTGTGACCAAAAGGATTGCCAGGGTCGGGTGAGACGTCGACCTTTGACCCCGGCGGCGGACTCACACTCAGGGACTGGAAGATGGCGGTGGAGATGATGAAGAGTTCCATGCGCGCCAGGGACTCGCCGACGCACACCCTTTTCCCTGGGAATGGCGGGAGGGGGTGGGGTCAGTGGAATGGCAGGTAGGGAGGTTATGCGAATGGAGGAAGGGGTGGGGTGACGGTCAGTGGAATGGCAGGTTCGGAGGTTATACGAATGGGGCAAAGAATATATACGAAAGATAGGAAAGTATGGCAAAAGTCTGTGAGCCCCAACGGTTGGCGGATAGTGTGATACCTGAACAATAGATGGCGCTGTGTACGCGATGTTTCGTCTGTTTGTTTACTATCGTGAAACGTCACTTTTTCAAAAAGATAGGAAAATGATTTCATTTGTTTGTTTGTTCTTCAGTTTTATGCTACCTGTTGTTTTAATTGTCGGCTTGCTTTCATTAATACTTTCATTGATGATAAAATCAAATAAAGAAATGTTTTACATAGATATGTTTGGCTTATCCTCTCTATTAAGAAAAATATCTAATAAGAAAAAATAAAGAACTAAATAATCATATAATTCCATGTAAATTCATATGTGCATAGTAATTCTTTTATAAATTTCAAGTTTCTTATTAAAAAAGATACATTGCAAATCTTCAAATGAAACTAAACCTTTAAAACTAAAACAAATATTTACAAATCTTTATTAATTTATAGTCTCCCCTATAAATGTTTTCCTTTCTTAGTTAAATATCTGAAAAATAGATGGCGCTGAAGGAAGTTTTGGGCCTCACATTTCTTAAGGGTGTGTTACGTGCTTTCTTATTTTCCATATATAGTCTTAGCGAATGGGGGAAGGGGAGGTGTGATGGTGAGTGGAATGACAAACAGAAAGGTTATAGAATGTAAGTAAATAAGATACTGGGTAAAAAGATAATAGTAATAGTAATAATCTTGCACAGAATGACATGTGACTTCACTTGCACTTTGAAAACCACCATTGTTAAACTAACCATGTCAATAAACTCATCAGAAAACATATAATAATAATGATAATAATAATAATCATAATGATGATAATCACAATGATGATGATGATAACAATATTGATAATAATAATGATAATAATAACAATAATTACCAATGCCAAAGGGCAGGAACCCCTCTTTCTTGGTCGTAAACTTCCCTTGGTCGTCCAGCCAGCGCTCCGGCATGAACTTCTCTGGGTTGTTCCAGTAGCGGGGGTCGTGGTGCATGGCGCCTGCGGCTGTCGACACGATCGTCCCCTGTGTGGGTGGTAATTGTTGGCACTTAGTGAAATGTGGTGCCTGCGTGGGCGTGGGAGTGAGGTGTATAAAAATACGTGTTTGTATCTAGCTGGTGTACGTCTATACATAGTTCACATCCCCCCCACACACATATATAAACACATACACACATTTATATGCACACTGTACATGTAAACAAATGTGGAGGATGTATATACGCATAGAACGGTATAAACCAACATACCTTTGGGAGTAAGTATCCACCCAGCATAGTGTCCCTCACTGCAACATGTTGAACGCCAAGCGATGCCAAAGAAGATGCCCGAAGAACCTCATGAATAACGGCCTCAGTGAACGGCATTCTGCAGACAGTAAGAGGCTCAGGTTATAATCCCCTTTAACACCCACCCAACGAGTCACTTGAAACCCCAATATATTTAGGGAGTTTCCAAGTACCTGCTTCGGTCCTCGAGTGTAGCCAGCGTTCCTTTCGGCAGAACCTCGTCGATCTCCGCCTGGAACTTCCTCTGAACTTCCGGGTGGTTGGCTAGGTAGAAGAACATGAAGGCGAGGGTCCCGACCGTGGTTTCACTGCCGGCGAAGAACAGGTCCAGGATGAGGATGCACAGATCCCTTTCTGAAGTGAGGGGACAATTCAAGTTCCAAGCAGGACATGCTGACGTATACTATTTCATGTATATATATCAGGCACAGTCAAAAGACCTCTACCATACATTTATATATATATATATATATATATATATATATATATATATATATATATATGAACATGGATATGGATGAGATGTTGCACATCTATATATCAAACAAAACCATTATATATATTTTTTTACATTATAATTCTCATATTTCTTATCAATCTGTTTCTATATCTGCCTACGGAGTGTGCGATCCGTCATATGCCCAAAATTAAAATGCCTTACCTGTTCGAATCGTGTCTGGGTCGTCTTTCGATGCCTCGATATCAAGAAGGTAGCCATCAATTAGGTCCTTAGGATCATCAGGATCGAGGGAAGCTTTGTGTTCCTCGATCAGTTCCTGTGGATGAAATGTTCTGAGGTATTTATAATCTATTTGTTTCTTCCTTAGTGCCGGATTCATCCGTAATAAAGGAACGATAGGGAATATTTCAACAAATGTATAGTAAATATCTGACAGGCACACACCTTACAGTAATCGAAGAATTTATCCTTCAGAGTGTAAAGCATGTCGATGGAGAAGAGGCGGCGTATGAGGAAATCAGGAAGACAATACTTAATCCAAGGCATAAAATCGGGGATTGCTATTGGCCCAAACTTTTGCGTCAGATCGTCAATAATGTCGATGAATTCTTGCAGCTTGGGATCCGTTTTTTCAAACTGTTTACCTGCCAATAAGATCCACTTAGATAGTCATATGCAAATTACATCCATGCATTAGTATTTGGTGATGGTGATGGTAAAGTCCCCATTTATATTTTGTCAAAATCTAGTCTCTTGTATCACTTCTTTTTCTCAAATGAACTTAATCTGATCATCTGAACCAAGAAAGAGAGAGAGAAGGAACTGTGAACTATATGCCCAAGGGTGGATGGGCCCCCCTTTTGCACCTAGGTCCCAGTAGCTGTTTTCCTCCATCAGCGGACGTTGGTGTTCACTCTACTTTCCCTGTTGACACATTCTCCTAAAGAAGGAAAACATCCTCACAAGGAATAACTGCATAATAGAACATCTCGTCAGGCAGCCCAGGCTGCCTGACGAGCAGAACATGAGACGCAAAACAGAGCAGATGGAGACACGGCAGGCGACGGTCTCGCTCGTCACCGCATCCCTCGGCACCCTGGGCAAGGGTCTGTTGTGGGGTATCACATCTAACTAAACCAGCAAAGAGCCTTTTCATTCACTACCTCTACGCCTCAACTTTATCACAGGAACAAACGAAAAAAAAAAACAAGAAAAGACTGAACAGAGGAATACATAAATAACACAGCATGGGAATGCAATGAGTATGGCAAACACATAAAAAAAGAGCAAATACAATTAATGGAGAGAGAGATAAAGAATAATGAGAGTTACCGACAACAGAAGAACGAATTTCGGTTAATGGAGAGTTTAGGTTAGTCAATTCTTAACCAAAATTCGATTCTGTTCCATAGCGACAAAACTTTAAACTAATAGTAACTTGAAATAAAAACATACTACACCAAAGATTAAATTTTGACAAAGATGTGAGAAACTTTGCTCGATCCTGGCCATTACTGGTGAATACATAGGTATGCATATATACACATACAAACGGATAGACCCTATGTATATACACATGCATGTACATACTATTTATACCAATGCATTTACATGTATCTTATACAGGGGCCTGTCCAGAGAATTTTCTGGTGGGGACCACAGGGATAACAACAAAACATCTGGGGGAGGGCCACCACAATATGTGTATATATATATATATATATATATATATATATATATATATATATATATATATATATATATATATATATAGGAGGCCATTACGACGAGTCAATGACCATTGGAGGGGCACACAGGGTGGCCAATTAGATTGCAGGGGGGGTATTTCCACCATTGTAGCCCCACCTCTGATTCTACATAGATATAGTACATGTATATACGAGTGTGTATGTATGGGTGAGTGTGCAAGTGAGTGAGTGAGTGAGTGAGTGTGTGTGTGTGTGTGTGTGTGTGTGTGTGTGTGTGTGTGTGTGTGTGTGTGTGTGTGTGTGTGTGTGTGTGTGTGTGTGTGCGCGCGCGCGCACAGCAGACCCCTCCCTCTCTCCCTGCCACTCACTCGCAACCATATGCCAGATAATGTTGATAACAGCCACCCGCAGATCCCGGGGGATGCGCTCCGGCTTGCTCGCTTGGCCTTTCAGCGCCTCGACCAACTCGCGGGCTTGCTTTTGGATCGCGGAGACCAAGCTGGACTTGCCCATTCCCTGATCCCGGAGTTGGCGGAGGCTGAAGCGGCGGTTGGTGTGCCAGATGTTGCCGTTGCTTCCAATTACACCTGTAAATAACACGAAAGATGGGTTTTGATTATATATATTATATATATATATATATATTGTCTTGAATCGATGCATCATGACATCAAGTATTTATTTATAATTCATTTGTTTACTTATCATGGAAGATACAAAATCGCTAACACTTGCTTGAAAATCCAGATGTATTATACATTGTCTTTATTATATACATAAATACAATATACACTATGCATACATACATCCTATATATGCAATACACCCGTTCATCCATCCATCCATCAAGTCTACCTATCCACCCACCTACCCACCGATCCGAACACAG
>NC_091552.1:10940955-10953455 GCF_042767895.1 Penaeus vannamei
AAAGAATGCAAAAAATAAAATAAATGAAATAAAAAAAAATAAGAAGAAGAATACTAATTCAAAAATGAAAAACAGATACGTAAAAAAAAAAATACATCTTCAGTTACTGAACTTCCACAACGGAACAACCAAAAACAGAAACCTACCGATGCCAAAGGGTACAAAACCATCCCTCTTCCCGTTGAACTTCCCCTCCTGATCGAGCCACCGCTCAGGCATAAACTTCTCAGCCTGTTCCCAATGCCTGGAGTCGAAGTGGATGTGAGAGAAGGCGGACGTGATGATGGTGCCCTGGGAATGCCGATTAGTGAGATGCAAAACTGTTGTGAATTTAGATGTACCTTGTCTAAGATGAAGTAATATCTAATGGTTTAATGGGAGGTAATTCTCAATGTACTTTGTTGAAGGAGATATAAATTTCCAATCGATTTTGGTTAATGAGAGAGAAATTCCAATATTCTTGTTTAATATGAGAGAAATTCCAGTGGACCTTGTTTAATGAGAGAGAAATTCCAGTGGACCTTGTTTAATGAGAGAGAAATTCCAGTGGACCTTGTTTAATGAGAGAGAAATTCCAGTGGACCTTTTTTAATGAGAGAGAAATTCCAGTGGACCTTATTTAATGAGAGATAAATTCCAGTGGACCTTGTTTAATGAGAGTTAAATTCTAGTGGACCTTGTTTAATGAGAGATAAATTCCAGTGGACCTTGTTTAATGAGAGTTAAATTCTAGTGGACCTTATTTAATGAGAGATAAATTCCAGTGGACCTTGTTTAATGAGAGTTAAATTCCAGTGGACCTTGTTTAATGAGAGATAAATTCTAGTGGACCTTATTTAATGAGAGATAAATTCCAGTGGACCTTGTTTAATGAGAGTTAAATTCCAGTGGACCTTGTTTAATGAGAGATTAATTCTAGTGGACCTTATTTAATGAGAGATAAATTCCAGTGGACCTTGTTTAATGAGAGTTAAATTCCAGTGGACCTTGTTTAATGAGAGATAAATTCCAGTGGACCTTACCTAATGAGAGATAAATTCCAGTGGACCTTGTCTAATGAGAGAAATTCCAGTGGACCTTGTTTAATGAGAGCTAAATTCCAGTGGACCTTGTCTAATGAGAGAAATTCCAGTGGACTTTACTTAATGAGAGATAAATTCCAGTGGACCTTGTCTAATGAGAGAAATTTCAGTGGACTTTGTTTAATGAGAGCTAAATTCCAGTGGACCTTGTTTAATGAGAGATAAATTCCAATGGACATTGTATGATATGCGCTTAATTCCAGTGAAGTTAATGAATTCCAGTAGACCTTGGGTATTATAAATCAAATTCCAATAGATCCTGTTTAATTAACACTGTCTTCCAAAAGTGATTTCAAGGTACTGTATGACTGAATGGCGGTCTTGAGGATTATCATAATGTCATTTTACATATATAAAACTTGCTATATATCACTGTAATTCAAGATACTTCGCACGCAAACCTATAAACAGCTTTCACCATGTAAAGAGAACTAACCTTGGGTATACTGTACCCAGACAGCTGGGTATCTTCATTGGCACAGTGCATGACACCAAGGGGCACAAGGGACGTTATACGAAGGATTTCGTGTATGACTGCGTCCGTGTAGGGCATGCTAGGGTAGAAGAGATACCTCACGTTAAAATGGTGTAGGTTATTTCTCCATTACACTTCGCACATATTCTTACATAGACAATACATATTAACAAGAACTTTTATATTCTAAATATCAAACTTTATGAATGTTTATAGAAAGCTTCACTTCACCACACATCGACCTACACACACACACATACACCAAAATATACATAAACACACAAACAAACAAAAACATAGCCATTACTCATATATACCTTGGCCTATCGTCTAGGGTAGGAAGGGTCCCCTTGGGCAGCACTTCATCGATCTCTGCCTGCACCTTCTTCTGAATGTCAGGGTTCATGGCCATGTAGTAAAACAAGTGCGTGAGCGTGTTGGTGGTCGTCTCACTTCCGGCGAAGAATAGGTCTATCAGTAGGAAAACCAAATCTCTTTCTGGAAAGGATTAAAAAGAAGAAGAGTTACATAAAACGATATATACAGAGAAATAGCAAATCAAATGGAGAGACAGTCGAAGATTAGAGATACATAGATAGATGAATATATAGATAGATAGACAGAAAAGGTTCAAGGCAATGGTCGTGAATCAAGATGAAAGAGACACAATTTGCACGACCTAACATGACCTGCAACTTACTCGTACGGATGGAGTCGGGGTCGTCACTCGTCTGCTCAATGTCCAGCAGGTAAGCGTCCATCAAATCCCTTGGGTTGTTTGGATCCAGCGACGCCTTGTGTTCCTGGATCGTTTCCTGTGAAAAGATTTTAAAATATATATATATATGTGTGTTTATATATGTATATATATATTTATATATATATATATATATATATATATATATATATATATATATATATTTATATATATATTTATATATATATATATAAATATATATATATAAATATATATATATATATAAATATATATATATATATATATATATATATATATATATATATATATATGTATGTATGTATGTATATGTATATATTTCTATACATATATGTTTGATTTTATATATGTTTATATATAAATGCATACAAACATATATGTATTCTTTCTTTTTTTCTCTTTTTTCTTTTTTTTCCTTTTTCTAATTCTAGTTTGATGTGTTTGTGTTATATAAACTCTAATCGAAGCTTCCTTATATTACCATTTGATATTAGATTTTCTAAACGTCGATCAAAAAGAATGCACAATTCAAAAGAAATTTATTACCGCATACTTAATGTTAGAATTAATAATCATCGACCGAGATGAAAACTTAAATCAAAATTCTAAATCTTCATCGCCTTTCTAACGATAGATCTGATTACACTTCAACCATGAAGAATACACAAGAAAATGCTTACGTTGAAGAAAACGAAGAATTTTTCCTTCAGGAGCTTGTTGACATCCAGCGAAAAGAGTTTATTTTGTAGGACTTTTGGCAGATATTTGAGCCAGGGAAAGAAATCGGGAATTCCTATCCAAAATGTGACGTCGTTCAGTTCCTTTATGATCCGTTCGAATTCTATCAGTTTTTCGTCTCCTATCTCGAAGGTTTTGCCTGGAAAATGTTGTGGTTTGGATTTTTTTTTTTTTTTTTTGGGGGGGGGGGAACTGTGGTCTGTGTTATATACTTAAAGCTATGTTTTTTTTTTCTTTTGTAATATATTTCTCTCTCTCTCTCTCTCTCTCTCTCTCTCTCTCTCTCTTTCTCTGTCTCTCCCTCTTTCTCTCTCTCTCTCTGTTATTCATATTTTTTCGTTCCCATTTCCTTTTTCTTTCTTCCTTATTCCTTTTTTTTTCATTTCATTTCTTTCCTTCTCTCTTTCATTCTTTTTGTTTTTGTTTTCTCTCTCTCTCTCCCCATCTTTCATTCCTTTCCCACCTCTCCTTCGCCCTCCCACTCACCTGCGATCATATGCCAAATGACATTCGTGACGCCGACCCTGAGTGCGTGGGGCAGCGGCGCAGACCTCCCGGCTTGGTCCTTCAGCGCCTCCACCAGTTTCCCCGCTTGGACGTGGATTCCTGACACGAGCCTCGACTTGCCCATGCCCTGGTCTCTCAGCTGACGGAGGGTGAAGCGTCGGTTCGTCTGCCAAATGTGGCCGTTGCTCGCAAACACGCCTGAAGGAGGAGGGGGGGGGGGGGGGGGGGGGTGAAGATGTGTATGGTATTGGCGTGAGATATAAGTGTATGATTGTGTTTCGAAAATAGCATAAAAGAAAGAAAGAAAAGAAAAGAATATATATATATATATATATATATATATATATATATATATATATATATATATACCTACTGTACACATTTGCATATACATATATTTGTGTGTGTGTGTGTGTGTGTGTGTGTGTGTGTCTGTGCGTATGGATGTCTATATGTATGTGTCTATGTATGTAAATGTCTGCATGTATGTGTATGCGTCTGCGTTTGTCTATGTGTGTATGCATACACGTAAATGAACGCGCATACAAAACCACACATCCACACCAAACATATAATCATTTTCCAATCACTAACAAAAATGAACGAAAACATTCCAAAACTCGCTTTCCAATCACGAACAAAAACGAACAAAAATGAACGAAAACATTCCAAAACTCGCTTTCCAATCACGAACAAAAATGAACGAAAACATTCCAAAACTCGCTTTCCAATCACGAACAAAAATGAACGAAAACATTCCAAAACTCACTTTCCAATCACGAACAAAAATGAACGAAAACATTCCAAAACTCACTTTCCAATCACGAACAAAAATGAACGAAAACATTCCAAAACTCACTTTCCAATCACTAACAAAAATGAACGAAAACATTCCAAAACTCGCTTTCCAATCACGAACAAAAATGAACGAAAACATTCCAAAACTCACTTTCCAATCACGAACAAAAATGAACGAAAACATTCCAAAACTCGCTTTCCAATCACGAACAAAAATGAACGAAAACATTCCAAAACTCACTTTCCAATCACGAACAAAAATGAACGAAAACATTCCAAAACTCACTTTCCAATCACGAACAAAAATGAACGAAAACATTCCAAAACTCGCTTTCCAATCACGAACAAAAATGAACGAAAACATTCCAAAACTCACTTTCCAATCACGAACAAAAATAAACGAAAACATTCCAAAACTCACTTTCCAATCACTAAAAAAAAATAAACGAAAACATTCCAAAACTCACTTCCCAATCACGAACAAAAATTAACGAAAACATTCCAAAACTCGCTTTCCAATCACTAACAAAAATGAACGAAAACATTCCAAAACTCACTTTCCAATCACGAACAAAAATGAACGAAAACATTCCAAAACTCGCTTTCCAATCACGAACAAAAATGAACGAAAACATTCCAAAACTCGCTTTCCAATCACTAACAAAAATGAACGAAAACATTCCAAAACTCGCTTTCCAATCACGAACAAAAATGAACGAAAACATTCCAAAACTCGCTTTCCAATCACGAACAAAAATGAACGAAAACATTCCAAAACTCACTTTCCAATCACTAACAAAATTAACGAAATCATTCCAAAACTCACTTTCCAATCACGAACAAAAACGAACAAAAATGAACGAAAACATTCCAAAACTCGCTTTCCAATCACGAACAAAAATGAACGAAAACATTCCAAAACTCGCTTTCCAATCACTAACAAAAATGAACAAAAATGAACGAAAACATTCCAAAACTCGCTTTCCAATCACTAACAAAAACGAACAAAAATGAACGAAATCATTCCAAAACTCGCTTCCCAATCACTAACAAAAATGAACGAAAACATTCCAAAACTCACTTTCCAATCACTAACAAAAATGAACGAAAACATTCCAAAACTCACTTTCCAATCACTAACAAAAATGAACGAAAACATTCCAAAACTCACTTTCCAATCACTAACAAAATTAACGAAATCATTCCAAAACTCACTTTCCAATCACTAACAAAAATGAACGAAAACATTCCAAAACTCGCTTCCCAATCACTAACAAAAATGAACGAAAACATTCCAAAACTCGCTTCCCAATCACTAACAAAAATGAACGAAAACATTCCAAAACTCACTTTCCAATCACTAACAAAAATGAACGAAAACATTCCAAAACTCACTTTCCAATCACGAACAAAAATGAACGAAAACATTCCAAAACTCACTTTCCAATCACTAACAAAAATGAACGAAAACATTCCAAAACTCACTTTCCAATCACTAACAAAAATGAACGAAAACATTCCAAAACTCACTTTCCAATCGCGAACAAAAATGAACGAAAACATTCCAAAACTCGCTTTCCAATCACTAACAAAAATGAACGAAAATATTCCAAAACTCGCTTTCCAATCACGAACAAAAATGAACGAAAACATTCCAAAACTCACTTTCCAATCACGAACAAAAATGAACGAAAACATTCCAAAACTCACTTTCCAATCACGAACAAAAATGAACGAAAACATTCCAAAACTCACTTTCCAATCACTAACAAAAATGAACGAAAACATTCCAAAACTCACTTTCCAATCACTAACAAAAATGAACGAAAACATTCCAAAACTCACTTTCCAATCACGAACAAAAATGAACGAAAACATTCCAAAACTCACTTTCCAATCACGAACAAAAATGAACGAAAACATTCCAAAACTCGCTTTCCAATCACGAACAAAAATGAACGAAAACATTCCGAAACTCACTTTCCAATCACTAACAAAAATGAACGAAAACATTCCAAAACTCACTTTCCAATCACGAACAAAAATGAACGAAAACATTCCAAAACTCACTTTCCAATCACGAACAAAAATGAACGAAAACATTCCAAAACTCACTTTCCAATCACTAACAAAAATGAACGAAAACATTCCAAAACTCACTTTCCAATCACGAACAAAAATGAACGAAAACATTCCAAAACTCACTTTCCAATCACTAACAAAAATGAACGAAAACATTCCAAAACTCACTTTCCAATCACTAACAAAAATGAACGAAAACATTCCAAAACTCACTTTCCAATCACGAACAAAAATGAACGAAAACATTCCAAAACTCACTTTCCAATCACTAACAAAAATGAACGAAAACATTCCAAAACTCACTTTCCAATCACTAACAAAAATGAACGAAAACATTCCAAAACTCGCTTTCCAATCACTAACAAAAATGAACGAAAACATTCCAAAACTCACTTTCCAATCACTAACAAAAATGAACGAAAACATTCCAAAACTCGCTTTCCAATCACGAACAAAAATGAACGAAAACATTCCAAAACTCACTTTCCAATCACTAACAAAAATGAACGAAAACATTCCAAAACTCACTTTCCAATCACTAACAAAAATGAACGAAAACATTCCAAAACTCGCTTTCCAATCACGAACAAAAATGAACGAAAACATTCCAAAACTCACTTTCCAATCACTAACAAAAATGAACGAAAACATTCCAAAACTCGCTTTCCAATCACGAACAAAAATGAACGAAAACATTCCAAAACTCGCTTTCCAATCACGAACAAAAATGAACGAAAACATTCCAAAACTCGCTTTCCAATCACGAACAAAAATGAACGAAAACATTCCAAAACTCGCTTTCCAATCACGAACAAAAATGAACGAAAACATTCCAAAACTCGCTTTCCAATCACGAACAAAAATGAACGAAAACATTCCAAAACTCACTTTCCAATCACGAACAAAAATGAACGAAAACATTCCAAAACTCGCTTTCCAATCACGAACAAAAATGAACGAAAACATTCCAAAACTCGCTTTCCAATCACGAACAAAAATGAACGAAAACATTCCAAAACTCACTTTCCAATCACGAACAAAAATGAACGAAAACATTCCAAAACTCGCTTTCCAATCACGAACAAAAATGAACGAAAACATTCCGAAACTCACTTTCCAATCACGAACAAAAATGAACGAAAACATTCCAAAACTCGCTTTCCAATCACGAACAAAAATGAACGAAAACATTCCAAAACTCACTTCCCAATCACTAACAAAAATGAACGAAAACATTCCAAAACTCACTTTCCAATCACGAACAAAAATGAACGAAAACATTCCAAAACTCACTTTCCAATCACGAACAAAAATGAACGAAAACATTCCAAAACTCACTTTCCAATCACGAACAAAAATGAACGAAAACATTCCAAAACTCACTTTCCAATCACGAACAAAAATGAACGAAAACATTCCAAAACTCACTTTCCAATCACGAACAAAAATGAACGAAAACATTCCAAAACTCGCTTTCCAATCACGAACAAAAATGAACGAAAACATTCCAAAACTCGCTTTCCAATCACGAACAAAAATGAACGAAAACATTCCAAAACTCACTTTCCAATCACTAACAAAAATGAACGAAAACATTCCAAAACTCGCTTTCCAATCACTAACAAAAATGAACGAAAACATTCCAAAACTCACTTTCCAATCACGAACAAAAATGAACGAAAACATTCCAAAACTCACTTTCCAATCACGAACAAAAATGAACGAAAACATTCCAAAACTCACTTTCCAATCACGAACAAAAATGAACGAAAACATTCCAAAACTCGCTTTCCAATCACGAACAAAAATGAACGAAAACATTCCAAAACTCACTTTCCAATCACGAACAAAAATGAACGAAAACATTCCAAAACTCACTTTCCAATCACTAACAAAAATGAACGAAAACATTCCAAAACTCGCTTTCCAATCACGAACAAAAATGAACGAAAACATTCCAAAACTCACTTTCCAATCACTAACAAAAATGAACGAAAACATTCCAAAACTCACTTTCCAATCACGAACAAAAATGAACGAAAACATTCCAAAACTCGCTTTCCAATCACGAACAAAAATGAACGAAAACATTCCAAAACTCGCTTTCCAATCACGAACAAAAATGAACGAAAACATTCCAAAACTCACTTTCCAATCACGAACAAAAATGAACGAAAACATTCCAAAACTCACTTTCCAATCACGAACAAAAATGAACGAAAACATTCCAAAACTCGCTTTCCAATCACGAACAAAAATGAACGAAAACATTCCAAAACTCGCTTCCCAATCACGAACAAAAATGAACGAAAACATTCCAAAACTCACTTTCCAATCACGAACAAAAATGAACGAAAACATTCCAAAACTCACTTTCCAATCACGAACAAAAATGAACGAAAACATTCCAAAACTCACTTTCCAATCACGAACAAAAATGAACGAAAACATTCCAAAACTCACTTTCCAATCACGAACAAAAATGAACGAAAACATTCCAAAACTCACTTTCCAATCACGAACAAAAATGAACGAAAACATTCCAAAACTCGCTTTCCAATCACGAACAAAAATGAACGAAAACATTCCAAAACTCACTTTCCAATCACTAACAAAAATGAACGAAAACATTCCAAAACTCGCTTTCCAATCACGAACAAAAATGAACGAAAACATTCCAAAACTCGCTTTCCAATCACGAACAAAAATGAACGAAAACATTCCAAAACTCACTTTCCAATCACGAACAAAAATGAACGAAAACATTCCAAAACTCGCTTTCCAATCACGAACAAAAATGAACGAAAACATTCCAAAACTCGCTTTCCAATCACGAACAAAAACGAACAAAAATGAACGAAAACATTCCAAAACTCGCTTTCCAATCACGAACAAAAATGAACGAAAACATTCCAAAACTCGCTTTCCAATCACGAACAAAAACGAACAAAAATGAACGAAAACATTCCAAAACTCACTTTCCAATCACGAACAAAAATGAACGAAAACATTCCAAAACTCGCTTTCCAATCACGAACAAAAATGAACGAAAACATTCCAAAACTCGCTTTCCAATCACGAACAAAAATGAACGAAAACATTCCAAAACTCGCTTTCCAATCACGAACAAAAACGAACAAAAATGAACGAAAACATTCCAAAACTCGCTTTCCAATCACGAACAAAAATGAACGAAAACATTCCAAAACTCACTTTCCAATCACGAACAAAAATGAACGAAAACATTCCAAAACTCGCTTTCCAATCACGAACAAAAATGAACGAAAACATTCCAAAACTCACTTTCCAATCACTAACAAAAATGAACGAAAACGTTCCAAAACTCACTTTCCAATCACTAACAAAAATGAACGAAAACATTCCAAAACTCGCTTTCCAATCACGAACAAAAATGAACGAAAACATTCCAAAACTCGCTTTCCAATCACGAACAAAAATGAACGAAAACATTCCAAAACTCGCTTTCCAATCACTAACAAAAATGAACGAAAACATTCCAAAACTCGCTTTCCAATCACGAACAAAAATGAACGAAAACATTCCAAAACTCGCTTTCCAATCACGAACAAAAATGAACGAAAACATTCCAAAACTCGCTTTCCAATCACGAACAAAAATGAACGAAAACATTCCAAAACTCACTTTCCAATCACGAACAAAAATGAACGAAAACATTCCAAAACTCGCTTTCCAATCACGAACAAAAATGAACGAAAACATTCCAAAACTCACTTTCCAATCACGAACAAAAATGAACGAAAACATTCCAAAACTCGCTTTCCAATCACGAACAAAAATGAACGAAAACATTCCAAAACTCACTTTCCAATCACGAACAAAAATGAACGAAAACATTCCAAAACTCGCTTTCCAATCACGAACAAAAATGAACGAAAACATTCCAAAACTCGCTTTCCAATCACGAACAAAAATGAACGAAAACATTCCAAAACTCGCTTTCCAATCACGAACAAAAATGAACGAAAACATTCCAAAACTCGCTTTCCAATCACGAACAAAAATGAACGAAAACATTCCAAAACTCACTTTCCAATCACGAACAAAAATGAACGAAAACATTCCAAAACTCGCTTTCCAATCACTAACAAAAATGAACGAAAACATTCCAAAACTCGCTTTCCAATCACTAACAAAAATGAACGAAAACATTCCAAAACTCGCTTTCCAATCACTAACAAAAATGAACGAAAACATTCCAAAACTCACTTTCCAATCACGAACAAAAATAAACGAAAACATTCCAAAACTCACTTTCCAATCACTAACAAAAATGAACGAAAACATTCCAAAACTCGCTTTCCAATCACGAACAAAAATGAACGAAAACATTCCAAAACTCGCTTTCCAATCACGAACAAAAATGAACGAAAACATTCCAAAACTCGCTTTCCAATCACTAACAAAATGAACGAAAACATTCCAAAACTCACTTTCCAATCACTAACAAAAATGAACGAAAACATTCCAAAACTCACTTTCCAATCACTAACAAAAATGAACGAAAACATTCCAAAACTCACTTTCCAATCACTAACAAAAATGAACGAAAACATTCCCTAACTCACTTTTCAATCACGAACAAAAATGAACGAAAACATTCCAAAACTCGCTTTCCAATCACTAACAAAAATGAACGAAAACATTCCAAAACTCACTTCCCAATCACTAACAAAAATGAACGAAAACATTCCAAAACTCACTTCCCAATCACTAACAAAAATGAACGAAAACATTCCAAAACTCGCTTTCCAATCACTAACAAAAATGAACGAAAACATTCCAAAACTCACTTTCCAATCACTAACAAAAATGAACGAAAACATTCCAAAACTCGCTTTCCAATCACGAACAAAAATGAACGAAAACATTCCAAAACTCGCTTTCCAATCACGAACAAAAATGAACGAAAACATTCCAAAACTCGCTTTCCAATCACGAACAAAAACGAACAAAAATGAACGAAAACATTCCAAAACTCGCTTTCCAATCACGAACAAAAACGAACAAAAATGAACGAAAACATTCCAAAACTCGCTTTCCAATCACGAACAAAAATGAACGAAAACGTTCTAAAACTCGCTTTCCAATCGCGAACAAAAATGAACGAAAACATTCCAAAACTCGCTTTCCAATCACGAACAAAAATGAACGAAAACATTCCAAAACTCCAATCACTAACAAAAATGAACGAAAACATTCCAAAACTCACTTTCCAATCACGAACAAAAATGAATGAAAACATTCCAAAACTCGCTTTCCAATCACGAACAAAAATGAACAAAAATAAACGAAAATATTCCAAAACTCACTTTCCAATCACGAACAAAAATAAACGAAAACATTCCAAAACTCACTTTCCAATCACGAACAAAAATAAACGAAAACATCCAAAACTCACTTTCCAATCACTAACAAAAATGAACGAAAACATTCCAAAACTCGCTTTCCAATCACGAACAAAAATGAACGAAAACATTCCAAAACTCACCCAATGGAACTTTCTCCTCCAAGGTGATCATGTCCCAGCCCGGTCGATCGGTGAAGGATTTGCTGGCGAAAACTTCCTTGGTCAGTTTGAAGTTGTTGACGAACACGACCACCTGGGTCCCCATTCTCCACCTGCGAGGATTTAATATACTTTTTATTCGTATGTGAATTAGCTTATTTGTTTATTTATCTATTTATTTGACTACATATTTACTATATTTACATTTTCTTTGCCTCTTTCTATTTGACTTTATTCATTCTTCTCTTTTTGATAATAATGCACAATTACGGTCTGCGGCCCTTACCAATTATATTAGATTTGATGTCGTATTAGAAACAAAAGAATTAAAAGATTCTTAGATCTGGAAACCTTTAAACATACGTGCAAGTATATATGTGAATCCTAAATATCTGTATATAGAGTATATGTTCGTATATACATACATACATATTATAGACATGCTTATACATGCATTCACGCATAGACACACACATCACATGTGTGTGTATGTGTGTATGCATATATATATATGTGTGTGTGTGTGTGTGTGTG
>NC_091552.1:10958455-10963455 GCF_042767895.1 Penaeus vannamei
GAGGCTATTGACTAACAGGAGAAACGCAACCAATTTTAACAACAGGTGAATCTGGGAAACTACCTATTCATTACAACAGCAGGCTATTGACTAATAGGGGAAACACCATCAAATTACTTTTAACAACAGGGGAGTCCGTCGGCTTACAAACAGGTGAAACTAGGCATGTTTTAACAGGGGATTGTGTTACTGTACGATATGTTGGGCTACGGCAACGGCGCCCCGCCACGCGCGAGTTAAAAACGGCGGGAGTGTAAACAAAGACTAAGTAAAGGGAAGCACGTTCACTGAAGTCTGTTATTTATCAACCCTACATGGCGCAGTGATTTGTTTATTTCTACACACCTACCATGGCATCATGTCGCCCCCGCCTTGCCACTCAAACACCACAATGACAGACACCATGTACGCCAGTAACATTAGAGCAAGCTCAGCAGATGCTAATGGCTCAGGGTGTAGCTATTGCCTCCTTACAACGGCAGCTGGTACCGCAGCCGGTCGTGCAGCAACAGACACCTTGGACCCCTGCACCTGCAGCACCACAGAAGTGTGATGGAGTGCTGGTTGGGGTTTAGTGGCTTGTTGCAACCACAGGCAGTGCTACACATATGCCTCTACTGTATGCCAGCCTTGCAACGCGCCCTGGACGCCTGGTTCACGATGGCAGAGTGGCAGGCATTGTCTACTAAAGAGGCTCTGAACACCATTGGTCGCATCACTCGTCAAGCAACCAACAAAGCTACAAATTGGTGCAAATTCTTCGCCCTTAATCAACTTCCTAGCGAACCTGTAAGTGACTACTTTATGTGTTCAGCTCAGTGTGTTGCAGATTGTGAGTTTCAGTGCCCTCAATGTGATGGTAATCTATCAGAGTATATGCTCCTTTGGAAGTTGATGTCAGGATTGTACAGTGTGTCACTGAAAGAGAAAGTGTTTCGTATGTATACATCTTTCAGTGATGTGGACTCACTACGTGAAAACTGCATGGCATTTGAGGCAGTTCAAAGAGATGCCAACAATAGTTTTGGCTGAAACGACCGTGTATGTATGGCGGCAGCCGGCTCCATACCACAGAACAGTGACTTGCCGCTGACTGCAGGCACTCGCCGCCTAGTTAAACCCCACCCTTACGGTAACTGCGGCGGCACTCACTCACTAGGGAAGACAGCGTGCCCTGCTAGGCTGCTTGCCTGTCATCAGTGTGGAAAGCTTGGACATCTGAAAAGAATGTGCAGAGGTAAAGGGAAGTGCACAGTGACAGCAGAGGATGTTGAAGCCTCGGGCATTGTGGTTGCTGCTACAAGTAAGGCACCTGCTCAACCATAAATTATGGTGACTGTGTCACACAAGAGGATCTTATAAACCTACTACACAGGTGGTGCCTGACACTGGAGCACAGGTATGTGTGGCAGGACCGAAGCTACTAGCTGCCCTCAGAATCAAGCCAGCAATGTTGACACAATGCAAGGGCCTGTGTGATGTAGCGGATGTGTTGCTGAAGCCCCTTGGCTCAGCCGCATGCCAAATTCAATATGATGGCCGCTCAACGACTCAGGAGGTCTTCTTTGTTGAGACGGCCAGCCGCTGCTATATCTCACTAGAGCCATGCAAACAACTGGGGCTGGTCCATAGCAACTTCCCTCCCATTACAGCGCCCGTTACCACAGACAGTGACTTTTCCCAGGTGGAACATATAGGCAACATCCCACAGAGACCAAAGGAGGTACCATTTCCGCCACTAGAAGAAAGTGTACCACAGTTGAAGGAATGGCTCCTCCGGCACTTCTTAGGATCAACCTTCAACACCAGCCGGCATCCATTGCCTGTGATGGTTGGCAGACCTCATCAAATCCACTTGGTGGAAGATGTAAAGCCCTATGCGTGTCACACACCAGCCCACATACCAAAACACTGTGAAGTGAAGGTGAAGCAGCAACTCGATGAGGATGTGAGGAGAGGAGTGATCGAGCCAGTGCCAGTCAGAGAAGCAACAGAGTAGTGTGCAAGGATGGTGGTAGTCGCCAAGAAAACAGGCCAGCCACGGCGCACCATCAACTATCAAAAGCTCAACAGCGCCTGCCTGAGGGAGACTCACCATACCCCCACGCCATTCGACATGGTGTCTGGTATTCCACATCATGACATAAGTTGATGCTCACTGGGGCTTTCATCAGGTGGAACTGCAGGAGGCCAGTAGGAGGCTTACCACATTTATTACCCCCTGGGACCGTTACCATTACCGTAGGACGCCCATGGGTCTCTGTGCAGCCCCAGATGCATACACCAGGAGGTATGATGAGGCCATCGCGGGAATCCAAAGGAAACTGGTGTGTTGATGACACTTTGATTTACGACTATAATGTGGAGGATGCCTTCTGGCACGCATACCAGTTCCCAGAGATGTGTGCCATGAAGGGCATCACCCTGAAGCCGGAGAAATTCAAGTTTTGTAGGAGGGAACTTGACTTTGTGAGATTCCATGTAGGCTGGGACTCTTATAAGACTACTGATGAACGTCTTGCAGCAATTAGGAATTTCAGTATGCCAGAGACGCCTTCGCTGACGGATATTCGCTCGTGGTATGGATTTGTCAACCAACTAGCACCATTTTTAGCTACAGCACCGATTATGGAGCCCTTCAGGGAGCTGCTGCAGAAACCACAAGGCAAGCGGGTATAATGGGACTCACAGCTTTAGGAGAAATTCCTACAAGCAAAGGACGTGATATGCCAGCTGGCTAAGGACAGCCTGACCTTTTATGACAAGGAGCGACCTACCATCGCCATTACGGACTGGAGTAAAGTGGGCATAGGGTTCATTATCCTGCAACAGTACTGTGACTGCCCAGCAAGGGATGCCCCATTCTGCTGCAATAGCGGGTGGCGCCTCGCACTGTGTGGCAGCCGCCATCTGACATCTGAGACAAGTTATGCTCCAGTGGAGGGTGAAGCCCTGGCAGTGGCTTGAAGTCTTCGCAAGGCACGGCTGTTCCTGCTTGGCTGCCCTAACCTCGTCATTATTACTGACCACAGGCCGCTGGTTAAGCTTTTCGCCATCAAAGAAAAGACGTTACAATACAGGTTTCAAGTAAAGTATCTAGAAGATGAGCGAAATCATGCAGCTGATTTTCTGTCCCACTACCCAGCGCTCTGTGCGCTGCCTGATGCCGCAGATAAGGACCAAGCAGACGACCTGGAGGTCGCCGTGGCTGCTGCAACCACTACTGCACTTTTTGGGGATGACTGCATCACACTTGATTACACCATAGTGCAGCACGTTGCCTCCAAGGACCCGGAGTATCAGCTGCTAATAGCCAAGGAGTCTGCAAGTGATTGACACCAACATCGTACTCAGGAAATGGCCTGTCTGCGTCAGTTCTGCAACGTGAGGGACAGGCTAGCAGTTTGGTGACGTATACATTTCACTAGGGATCTGTTCGCCTTGTGATACCAGAGGCTCTACGTCATCAGGTCGCAGCCAACCTCCATGCAGGTCACCAAGGACTTGACAGCATGTTTCGGAGGGCAAGGCAGGCAGTGTACTGGCCTGGAAAGGGTGACCTGCAGTTCTACAGTGATGCCTGTGACACCTGCAACACACATGCCCCATCTCAAGCAGCCGAACCTCTCATCTTGACCCCTTCACCAGAGTATCCATTTCAGTTCACGGCTGCTGATTTGTTCCAGCTTGAGGGACAGACGTACATTGCGTATGCTGACAGGTGCACAGGCTGGCTAGAGTTTAGTCACCTGCCACATAGTGCTACGTCAAGCAGGATAATGGCCTTGTTCCGCCAGTACTTTGCACGATGGGGCGTCCCAGAAGTCATATGAACTGACGGCGGCACCAACCTAACTAGTGATGAAGTATGCAAGTTCTTGAATAAGTGGGGCGTTGTAATGAGAATATCCTCTGCCCAGTATGCACAATCAAATGGCCGGGCCGAGGCAACGGTCAAGTCGGCCAAGAGACTGCTACGTGCGAACACAGGGGCTGGAGGCAGTCTGGATTCAGACAAGGTCTCGAAAGCTCTGCTACAGTACCTGAATACACCCCTTCGGGAAGTGAATAAATCACCTTCCCAGCTAGCCACAGGACGTCAGCTGCGAGACGGAATACCGGTGCACAGGCAGTACTATAAGGTAGGCATGCATTGGCAGCGGGCTCTACATGCAAGAGAACTAGCAACGGCCCGACAACACAGGAACATAGTGGAGCAAAATGGGACACCCAAGGACCCTCGTTCCCCTGACACCTGGTACACCAGTGTGTGTGCAAAACCAAGGCACAAACGTTTGGGACAGACGGGGCGTGGTTACAGAGGCCCTTCCGAACCGTCAGTACTCCATCAGGCTGGATGACAGTGGTCGTATCTCGATTCGTAATCGGAAGCACCTACGGCCAGTTCGGGGTACCATGGCAACCCCACATCCAACACCAGAACCAGTGAGACGGCCAAAGAGACGAGTCACACGACCTGGGTGGCTCTCTGATTTCGTCACAGACACGCCCACATAATTATATGTATTTGTGCTCTCTTTTTGTACCCCCTTACTCCGTATAATGTGTCAATATCACAGGGGAAGAAATTGTATTAGTTTGATTTTGTGGTGTTTCTAAGTGATTGAGGTACATAAATTTCATATGTTCTTTTTTTTACTAGTCAGATATTTTGTGTCAAAGAGTACACTAATATCTTGGGGGGGGGGGGATGTACGATATGCTGGGCTACGGCAACGGCGCCCCGCCGCGCGCGAGTTAAAAACGGCGGGAGTGTAAATAAAGACTAAGTAAAGGGAAGCACGTTCACTGAAGTCTGTTATTTATCAACCCAACAGTTACTATCAAGCCGAACTCTACTAGCTTGTCACGAAACGAGGTGTGTTTGTAGGTTGATCAGTAAACCATGTTATTTTAATAGCTGAACAACAGGTAAGTCTGTTGGGTGTAAAACAGGAAGCTGTGCCGATTCACTTTAACCACTGTCTATTAGCTGACAT
>NC_091552.1:10968455-10983455 GCF_042767895.1 Penaeus vannamei
ATTTTTGTTATGTTCTTTCTTTTTGTGTTTATTATCAAACGGGTTATTTTGACACTTGTGGTTTTCGAACTGAAATAGTCATACAAGTCATTCTGAGTGCAATAATACAATGGCCTTGCCCCAGCGCACTTATATATGGAGATTAGATTAGATTATTAACTGAAAACGATAACAGAAACATTAACAGACTTCCTTGATCTTATCCAACGTGCCCTCTTTTTTGTATCTTTGTATCTTATTTACTGAAATTCTTGCCTTCGTCGTCGCTATTCCACGGACTGTCACCCCACTCCTTCCCCCATTGGCATAACCACTCTACCTGCCGCTCCACTGACTGTCACCCCACCCCCTTCCCCCATTCGTATAACCTCCGTTCCTGCCATTCCACTGACCGTCACCCCACCCCTTCCTACATTCGCATAACCTCCCTACCTGCCGTTCCACTGACCCCATCCCCTCCCGCCATTTCCAGGGAAAAGGGTGTGCGTCGGCGAGTCCCTGGTGCGCATGGAACTCTTCATCATCTCCACCGCCATCTTCCAGTCCCTGAGTGTGAGTCCGCCGCCGGGGTCAAAGGTCGACGTCTCACCGGTCCCTGGCAATCCTTTTATTAAGACCCCGAGGCAGGAGAAGGTCTGCTTCACCATCCGCGAGTGAGGGAGGGAGGGCGGGAGGGAGGGAGAGTAAAAGGAGTGGGAGGGAGAGAAGGTATGAGGGGTGGGTAAGGAGGGAGGGTAGCGGGATAGACGGAGGATTAGTGGGTTGGTAGGGGGAGGGAGAGAGTAGAGAGAAAAACAAAAGAGAAGAAGAGAGTAAATAGAGAGAGTGAGGAAATGTTAAACCATACTGGAATAAACCGCATGACACAAAAATATGCGTATTTAGTGGTAAGGTCTGTGTGAATATTTTTATTATTTACAAAGAATATTCTTTGTTTAAAAAAGAACATTTCCTCTACAGATAAGATATACTGTAACTGTACGAATAAGCTAAGAGCTGAGGTTCGGACGAGCTGACCGAACCCTCACTTCGATTCGCTCGACTCTTTGTCGACTCGCCTCGTGTCCAGGTGGAAAAGGGGGCGTGGCCAGGGCTGTCAAACCAGAAATAGTTTCTGCTATTCCAGTACCCTATGACGTAGCGATGACGTAGTAGTGAAGGAGTCGGCCGGGTATGACGTCTAGCCGGTAGGGTATGACGTCTAGCCGGTGGGGCATGACGTCTAGCCGGTAGGGCATGACGTCTAGCCGGTAGGGTATGACGTCTAGCCGGTAGGGCATGACGTCTAGCCGGTAGGGCATGACGTCTAGCCGGTGGGGCATGACGTCTAGCCGGTAGGGCATGACGTCTAGCCGGTAGGGCATGACGTCTAGCCGGTAGGGCATGACGTCTAGCCGGTAGGGCATGACGTCTAGCCGGTAGGGCATGACGTCTAGCCGGTAGGGCATGACGTCTAGCCGGTAGGGCATGACGTCTAGCCGGTAGGGCATGACGTCTAGCCGGTAGGGCATGACGTCTAGCCGGTAGGGCATGACGTCTAGCCGGTAGGGTATGACGTCTAGCCGATAGGGCATGACGTCTAGCCGGTGGGGCATGACGTCTAGCCGGTGGGGCATGACGTCTAGCCGGTAGGACATGACGTCTAGCCGGTAGGGCATGACGTCTAGCCGATAGGGCATGACGTCTAGCCGGTAGGGCATGACGTCTAGCCGATAGGGCATGACGTCTAGCCGGTGGGGCATGACGTCTAGCCGATAGGGCATGACGTCTAGCCGGTAGGGCATGACGTCTAGCCGGTGGGGCATGACGTCTAGCCGGTGGGGCATGACGTCTAGCCGGTAGGGCAAAACGTCTAGCCGGTAGGACATGACGTCTAGCCGGTAGGACATGACGTCTAGCCGGTAGGGTATGACGTCTAGCCGATAGGGCATGACGTCTAGCCGGTAGGACATGACGTCTAGCCGGTGGGGCATGACGTCTAGCCGATAGGGCATGACGTCTAGCCGGTGGGGCATGACGTCTAGCCGGTAGGACATGACGTCTAGCCGGTAGGGCATGACGTCTAGCCGATAGGGCATGACGTCTAGCCGATAGGGCATGACGTCTAGCCGGTGGGGCATGACGTCTAGCCGATAGGGCATGACGTCTAGCCGGTAGGACATGACGTCTAGCCGGTAGGGCATGACGTCTAGCCGGTGGGGCATGACGTCTAGCCGATAGGGCATGACGTCTAGCCGGTAGGACATGACGTCTAGCCGGTAGGGTATGACGTCTAGCCGATAGGGCATGACGTCTAGCCGGTGGGGCATGACGTCTAGCCGGTAGGACATGACGTCTAGCCGGTAGGGTATGACGTCTAGCCGATAGGGCATGACGTCTAGCCGGTGGGGCATGACGTCTAGCCGGTAGGACATGACGTCTAGCCGGTAGGGTATGACGTCTAGCCGATAGGGCATGACGTCTAGCCGGTGGGGCATGACGTCTAGCCGGTAGGACATGACGTCTAGCCGGTAGGGTATGACGTCTAGCCGATAGGGCATGACGTCTAGCCGGTGGGGCATGACGTCTAGCCGGTAGGACATGACGTCTAGCCGGTGGGGCATGACGTCTAGCCGATAGGGCATGACGTCTAGCCGATAGGGCATGACGTCTAGCCGATAGGGCATGACGTCTAGCCGGTAGGACATGACGTCTAGCCGGTGGGGCATGACGTCTAGCCGATAGGGCATGACGTCTAGCCGATAGGGCATGACGTCTAGCCGATAGGGCATGACGTCTAGCCGGTAGGACATGACGTCTAGCCGGTAGGACATGACGTCTAGCCGGTAGGGTATGACGTCTAGCCGATAGGGCATGACGTCTAGCCGGTGGGGCATGACGTCTAGCCGGTAGGACATGACGTCTAGCCGGTAGGGTATGACGTCTAGCCGATAGGGCATGACGTCTAGCCGGTAGGGCATGACGTCTAGCCGGTAGGGCATGACGTCTAGCCGGTAGGGTATGACGTCCGAGTTGGTAGATGATACCAGAAAGGACAGGATAACTGTTTATATGATATCGCAGGCAGATATATTGAATACATTGAATATATTGAATAAACTAATTTTGTAAACAAAATTAGTTTGGATTGTAACCCACACAGTAATGACAATGAAAATATAACACAGAAGGCGAAACATCCATTGGCGTCTGTAGTGAAAAGGTATTTTCTGGAGGTTGCTAACGGCATGGAACGATTATTGAGAGGAAATTAAAGCGAGAACTTTCAGTTTACTTCAGAGGTATATGATATAACCGAAAATACACGAAAACAGATATCTTTATAGCGGTTCTTGGCATTAAATTTGATGACGTCACTTAGCCCCACCCACAAATCCTCGAGTATAGACCAAAGACTATTTGGTATAGGCCAGTACAAATGCATTTTGACAACTCTGTGGACAATAATGAAAATTAAAAGATAGTTGCTGGAGGGGATTACTAAATGCGCACAAAAATAAGACTTTAAAAGAAAACAACAGTTGTGACGTCACGGTTTCTGAGCCAATCACAGGGCATCCAGTAATTCAGAGTTGGTTGGCCCGACAGCCCTGGGCGTGGCACCAGATAACTCAGGTACATTAGCAGAGACGCAGCCTACTGCAGCTGAAGGCCGAGTTGAGGGGCGTGGGCGTCTATTCTATTGGATTTTTCTTATGGTGTGGTGATCTGATTTTGGTAGATTCAATTTTGAGCTAATTTCCCAACGAAGATGGGTCATTTACAGATTTGGATATTTTTCGTAGGAATTTCAGCGTTGTTAGCCTTTCCAGCGTAGTTAGGAATTCCTGCGTTGTTAGCAACGACCCGGCCTTGCTTCTGGTGGCGGGTTTTTATCTTATTTTATTTTAATTTTGGTAGGATGTTTCCGGCGTTGCCTGGGTGCATGCGGTTCGTAGGGTTTTCGGCGTTGTTAGCTGTCTTGGAAATTGATTATAAATGATATCAAAAGCCGAAGGTATTATAACTTTAATTTTTGTGTGTGTTCTTTTTCCTTTTTTTTTTCTTTTTGAGTTTGTTACGCCATAATAATTTTAAAGGAAACAATAAATGAATCATTTTCAAAGATGTGTTTGAACTCAAACCCTCAGAACTGACGACATCCTTTCACTTATAAAAGGACCTTATTATTCACAGTCTGGTATCATACATATAATAAAACCGATATAAGCTGTATTTTTTCTTTCCTCAAAGCTATACAGATCGTATAAGGTAAACTGTAAAAGATTTCTGAAAACACTGACCCAAGTTGCGAACAAAAGAGAGCTGTGTTATACTGAATACAAAGTCATGTTGTGTGTCTTACTTTTTATAATATTGCTTTTCGTGGGTTATATTTACATCAGAAATGTATTAATAAAAGCAGATTTTATCTCCTTACTTCATTGTAATAATTTTAGTGAATAATAATGATAGCAGAGAGAAAGTAACAAACCTGGAGATAAGAAACAAGTGATATTCAAACATTTCTTGATGTATTTCATTCATTTATTTATTCCCTTATTTTCCCCTTTATTTAGTCTTTCTTCCTTATCACCGTATTCATAACTTTCATCTAACAGCCTCGCATTCACAAGTAAAATCATCATCGCATACATTCCACACACTTTACACAGACCATGCAAGCCTAAACTTTGTTGGTCACGATGATATTGCACTTTCTACGCTACAAACACTACAGGGCTGGTCGTGTTCCCTACGTGTGTGGACTGCACATGCGTCTAGATATATGTACGTCGTCAACATTGAACAAACTGTGGCCATTCTTATGTGCAACTCTAAGCTTTATAATGGTTATGTTTATCTATAATTGATGCAGGGGATATATGCATTTATAAATGGTGCAGTTGGGAATGTTTCTGTAAGTGCTACAGCGGTAAAATGTATCTTTGAGTACTTGAATATTTAGTAAGCAGTGGCAACAGCATCTATGGCTTTGTAGAATATAAAAGTACAGCCAACAACAAAAGTGATGTCGCCTTGTCAGACCTGAGCTTAGAGAGATCTCGCCCTTCTTGCCCTGAAAGGTGGCCCACGTACAAACATCCTGGATATAGTTAGGAAAGGGGGGGGGGCAGGGGGTGATTTAGATTCGCTACGCAAAGCAAGAAGTGTGTCTGCACCCTTCCCCCCTCTCTTTCTCTCTCTCGCTCCCTCTCTCGCTCTCTCTCTCTCTCTCGCTCCCTCTCTCGCTCTCTCTCTCTCTCTCTCTCTCTCTCTCTCTCTCTTTCTCTCTCTCTCTCTCTCTCTCTCTCTCTCTCTCTCTCTCTCTCTCTCTCTCTCTCTCACTCTCTCTCTCTTACTCACACACACACACACATACTGTGAGTAATATTTGTGGGTGTGAATAATGTATCGTCTCAAATAGTGCCTCTTGGGCTACCAAACATTAATATATGGCTTCGAGGGTAATGGGGTGCAAAGGTATAGGTATCGATTACCTTGTTTTCCTTTTATTTCGTTCGGGTGCCTCCTACGAACCACGACCTTCAGTCGCGTTCATGAATCGCGAACCACGGTTTGGTTGGGGTCAGTTTGAGTGTGATGGGCCACTTGGCTCCGCCCCTCGCAGTCATATACTTATAGAAAGTATTAATGTCTATTATATCAGCATAAAGTTCGAGATACAAATTGATTCAAAGTGCATTATCAGTCAACCTAATTTATTATATTTCCGAAACTTGGTGAAAATGAATGATGGAAAAATGAAATGCAGTGAATGTGTGCAGCGGTGCATTGATATAATCATGGTGGGGTATATAGGATGCAGGTGTTGCGAAACTTATACTATTAACATATCTTTTAGTGTTGAATTATTAATTGACAGTCTTTAGATCTGGGCAGATTGGGCACTTCCCAGCGAGCAGCCAGTTCACGCTTGCTCACTCACCCATCGAAGGGCCGAGTCGAGCTTCACTTTACGCCTTTATTTGTCGTTTTAGCGGCTGGTGCCCAGCACCTTGTCGGTGTTTCCCCTCCAAACCCATTACTTTCGATATCCGTCTTTCACATATTTATTTGTTATTTTTGGTAATGAAATAATTGTAAACATTTGGAAATATAATGGCGTATGTTCTTTTCCAAATAACATATCAAAAGTTTACAATTATCTAAATAGCGGATCCAGGTGATATAAGACGAAGTGAGAGAGAGAGTAGCTGCTTAGGATAATGCAGAGCCATATGATAATATACATCCTTCATATATGAATGGAGGATATTTCCGTCTGACGATTATTCAATATGAATAAGTTCCAACAATGTTAAGTTTTTTATATAGAGAAAATATGATAAGGAACTGAAATAAAACGATGTGATAAAATTTCTTGATAATAATTTTCGAAATGATATACGATAATTTATTTCTTAAGGCAGGTTTCCAATATATCCACCAAATTCACAAGTAAACAGGAATAAAAGCGATCCCTATTTCTCTATCTCCATGTATACTTCAGTCATTATTGCACTTAGCCTGATTTCCGTAGTTTCCCACCTCCTCACATTCAAACAAGCCTAACTATGCCTTAGTTGTTTGAAGGTGGGCCTCCTTTCAGGGCAAGAGGGGCATGATCTCACCGAGCCAGGACTGGCGAGGCGTCACCGCTTTTGTTGCTGGCTGTACATTGAACTATTGTACTCGTTTCATGACACTCACGCTGAGAGAGAGGGGGGAGAGAGAGGGAGAGACATAGAGAGGCAAGCAGACAGACGGAGAGAGAGAGAGAGAGAAAGAGAAGAGCTAGAATGAGAGTTACACATGTCTGTCTGAACTTCCTCGACACTCGATCCTCGTGACGTCATAACCATACACATCTGCCTGGACGAGGAGCTTTTATCATGTCACTTATTTCTCCAATTTAGATTCTTTTCTGATTTTCCACAGACACACATTTATATGTGTGTGTTTGTTTGTTTATTTGTATATATCTACGTATATATGTGGATATAATAGAGAGACAGATACATAGAAATATGAATAGAATGATATATATCTTTTGAATTTTCATTTTCTTAATAGATAACATGTTCAGAATGGAGTTTAGTGATACAAAACATTCGACCATCAGGCCAGACCGCTCATAGTCATCCCAGGCGCTCCAAGCCTCTCTGGGCGTCCCTGCCACTCCCAGGCCTAACACGTAACCACAATGCTACCAAACCCGGCAGTCAGTACCGTTTTTAGACGATATGTGAGACGCACCGCCACCTCCAACACCCCTCGAAATAAGGCTCAGATGTCACCCCGGGTCTTAAGAGGGTGTGGCGATTACTTTTCTTTCTTTCTCTCTCATTCGAATGTGCTCTCTTGAGATAGCGTGAGCCTAAGATGAACGATAATAGTACTCCTTAACTGCGATGGTGTGGCCATTTTTTTTTTCTTTCTTTCTTTCTTTCTTTCCCGAATATGCTCTCTTGACAAGGGGTGCGTCGAATATGCCGGGCATATGCTTAATAATATCAATTACATCTTCGACATAGCTCACAAGTTTGCTTACGAAAATGGGGTAATAACCTTGAAATATATACTTGCCAATAAATTGACGCAATTCAGAACAGTGAAATAATCGCCTTTACCCTACCGATAAGATAAGGACTATCCCGTTAAAGTGCTTTCGGGAAGCTAAAAAATGGTAAACATGCCGATAAAACAAATTGTCTTAACATTTTTCCCTTGTCAGATATTTCCTTTTTAGTGAACTCGGATGCTTTCCCTTATTGCATGCACGGTGATACAATTCCATCTGTGAAGTTAATGGTATGGGTCATGGTGATACAATTCCATCTGTGAAGTTAATGGTATGGGTCATGGTGATACAATTCCATCTGTGAAGTTAATGGTATGGGTCATGGTGATACAATTCCATCTGTGAAGTCAATGGTATGGGTCATGGTGATACAATTCCATCTGTGAAGTTAATGGTATGGGTCATGCGGGCAGGGCTGCCAACTGCTCCCCTTCGTTCATGATGAAAGGTTTCGTTCACTTGCGTTTAAGACCATCGTTCATTGCGACGGGGTTCCTTGGCTCCTCGTCCTGGGTGAGGGAAAGATAAACCAGTGAATTTCATTTGATATATCGTTTTATTCGTAGACCTTTTGCAATAACACTTCGCTAATTAGTAGCGAATTGATGCGAAAGTATCAGAGTCCACATACGCAAACACACACACACATACAAGCAAACACACACACGCACACACGCTGTAACGTGGCCGAATTGCGGCGGAGAGTAGTCAGGCTACATCAAGCAGGAACTTGTGAACTTGGAGTTTCGACAGGTTTATTGGTTGAAGAGAGATACTTGTATAGGCTTCTCTCACTATATATATACATATCTATTTATCTCTCTGCCTCTCTCTCTTTCTCTCTCTCTCTCTCTCTCTCTCTCTCTCTCTCTCTCTCTCCCCCCCTCTCTCTCTCTCTCTCTCTCTCTCTCTCTCTCTCCCTCTCTCTCTCTCTCTCTCTGTCTCTCTCTCTCTCTCTCTCTCTCTCTCTCTCTCTCTCTCTCGGTCCAGTCAGGATAGAGTAGGCTGTCTGCTTGTCGCTCGCAATCGACCCTGTTTTATACAGATCTAACCGTGGTATTGGTAATGTGGGAAAGTCTTATAAGGAGCGGAAGAGAGAGAAAGAGGATGCGTTCGTGTAAACAGAGTGACGTCACGAGGCGGAGGGCCTACGAGTAAAAGTTTGTGTTGGCGATAGTAGAGAAACGGGGCAAAAGTTAAGGTATTTGCATACCCGAGGTCTAAGGATAGGCCTATGGTCTTAGGTGTGGAGGGTAAGAATGCACTAGAATAGCACAGGATGAGAGTGTCTTAACATAAGGATAACACACACACACACACGTGTGCATATATATAAATGTGTGTGTGTGTTATCCTTATGTTAAGACTCTCTCATCCTGTGCTATCCTAGTGCATTCTTACCCTCCACACCTAAGACCATAGGCCTATCCTTAGAGCTATGGTATATGTCATTTTATTCATATTTCTATGTATCTGTCTCTCTATTATATCCTTATATATACGCAGATATATACAAATAAACAAACAAACACATATATGTGTGTGTGTGGAAAATCAGCATTTCTGACAATCTTTCACTAAGTTCTATCTAGAAAGAATCTAAATTGGAGAAATAAGTGACATGATAAAAGCTCCTCGTCCAGGCAGATGTGTATGGTAATGACGTCACAAGGATCGAGTGTCGAGGAAGTTCAGACAGACATGTGTCACTCTCATTCTAGCTCTTCTCTTTCTCTCTCTCTCTCCGTCTCTGTCTGCTTGCCTCTCTGTCTCTCTCTCCCTCTCTTTGTCTCTCTATCTATCTCTCGCTCTCTGTGTGAGTGTCATGAAACGAGTACAATAGTCCAATGTAGTTTTATATTCTACAAAGCCATAGATGCTGTTGCCACTGCTTACTAAATATTCAAGTCGTGCTCAAAGATATATTTCACCGCTGTAGCACTTGCAGAAGCATTACCAACTGCACCATTTATAGATGCATATATCCCCTGCATCAATTATAGATACACATAACCACTATGAAGTTTAGAGATGCATATAAGAATGACCACAGTTTGTTCAATGTTGACGACGTACATATATCTAGACGCATGTGCAGTCCACACACGTAGGGAACACGACCATCTAGGCCCTGCAGTGTTTGTAGCGTAGAAAGTGCAATATCATCGTGACCAACAAAGTTTAGGCTTGCATGGTCTGTGTAAAGTGTGTGGAATGTATGCGATGATGATTTTACTTGTGAATGTGAGGCTGTTAGTTGGAAGTTATGAATACGGTGATAAGGAAGAAAGACGAAATAAAGGGAAAAGAAGGGAATTAATGAATTAATAAAATATATCAAGAAATGTTTGAATATCACTTGTTTCTTATCTCTAGGTTTGTTACTTTCTCTCTGCTATCATTATTATTCAGCAAAATTATTACACTGAAGGAGATAAAATCTGATTTTATTGATACATTTCTGATATAAATATAACCCACGAAAAGCAATATTATGAAAAGTAAGACACACAACATGACTTTGTATTCAGTATAACACAGCTCTCTTTTGTTCGCAACTTGGGTCAGTGTTTTCAGAGATCTTTTACAGTTTACCTTATACGATCTGTATAGCTTTGGGGAAAGAAAAATACAGCTTATATCGGTTTTATTATATGTATGATACCCTGCATTTTTGTGCACGATAAACAGGATAAAAGACCTTACCACTAAATGCGTATATTTTTGTGTCATGCGATTAATACCAGTATGGTTTATAACATTTCCTTACTCTCTCAATTTACTCTCTTCTCCTTCTGTCTACTCTCTTCCTCTCTTTTTTTCCCTTTCTCTACTCTCTCTCTTTTTCACTCTACTCTTTCTCTCTCTTTACTCTCTACTCTCTCTCCCTCCCCCTACCAAGCCACTAATCCTCCGTCTATCCCGCTACCCTCCCTCCTTACCCACCCCTCATACCTTCTCTCCCTCCCACTCCTTTTACTCTCCCTCCCTCATACCCTCCCTCCCGCCCTCCCTCCCTCACTCGCGGATGGTGAAGCAGACCTTCTCCTGCCTCGGGGTGTTAATAAAGGGATTGCCAGGGGCCGGTGAGACGTCGACCTTTGACCCCGGCGGCGGACTCACACTCAGGGACTGGAAGATGGCGGTGGAGATGATGAAGAGTTCCATGCGCGCCAGGGACTCGCCGACGCACACCCTTTTCCCTGGGAATGGCGGGAGGGGGTGGGGTCAGTGGAACGGCAGGTAGGGAGGTTATGCGAATGTAGGAAGGGGTGGGGTAACGGTCAGTGGAACGGCAGGTATGGAGGTTATACGAATGTAAGAAGGGGTGGGATGACGGTCAGTGGAACGGCAGGTACGGAGGTTATACGAATGGGGTAAAGAATATATACGAAAGATAGGAAAGTATGGCAAAAGTCTGTGAGCCCCAACGGTTGGTGGATAGTGTGATATCTGTAAAATAGATGGCGCTGTGTACGCGATGTTTCGTCTGTTTGTTTGTTTGTTTTTGCATGTTTTATGCTTCCTGTTGGTTTAATTTGTCGGCTTCCTTTCATTAATACTTTCATTGATGATAAAACCAAATAAAGAAATGTTTTGCTTATCCTTGATTTAGTGACACAGCAAAAATAGATTAAAAACATGAAGAATTTATTAATACCGAATGATTGTAGAGTTGCCTGGATTTAAGTTCGTATTCATTGTATTAACACAAAAAATATTTTCTGCAAAAAATACATAGTGTTTAAACAATTAAATAATCTTATGTCATGAAAGTACGCATACACATGTGATAATTATAAGAAAATATTTTATTGCCATATTCTGAAGAAGAAAAAAAAACTGCAAAACCTTACTTTACTGTATGTAAAGAAATTTCTAATATGAAAAAAATAAAGAACTGAATAATCAAGTAATTCCATGTAAATTCATGTATACAAAGTAATTCTTTAATAAATTTCGTCTCTTATTAAACAAAAAAATACATTGCAAATCTTTAAAACTAAAACAAATATTTAAAAATCTTTATTAATTCATAGTCTCCCCCTATAAATGTTTTCCTTTCTTAGTTAACTATCTGAAAAATAGATGGCGCTGTAGGAAGTTTTGAGCCTCACATTTTTTTAACGGTGTGTTACGTGCTTTCCTATCTTCCGTATATAGTCTTTGCGAATGGGGGAAGGGGTGGTGTGATGGTGAGTGGAATAGCAATAATATTGCACAGAATGACATATGTGACTTCACTAGCACTTTGAAAACCACCATTGTTAAAATAACCATGTCAATAAACTCATCAGAAAGCATATAGAAATAATGATAATAATAATAATAATGATGATAATAATAACTGAGGATAACAGTGATATTGAAAATAATAATAATAATAACAATTCCGGTATCGTACCAACTCCGAAGGGCAGGAACCCCTCTTTCTTGGTCGTAAACTTCCCTTGGTCGTCCAGCCAGCGCTCCGGCATGAATTTTTCCGGGTCGTTCCAGTAGCGGGGGTCGTGGTGCATGGCGCCTGCGGCTGTCGACACGATCGTCCCCTGTGTGGGTGGGAATTGTTGGCACTTAGTGAAATGTGGTGCCTGCGTGGGCGTGGGAGTGAGGTGTATAAAAATACGTGTTTGTATCTAGCTGGTGTACGTCTATACATAGTTCACATCCCCCCACACACATATATAAACACATACACACATTTATATGCACACTGTACATGTAAACAAATGTGGAGGATGTATATACGCATAGAACGGTATAAACCAACATACCTTTGGGAGTAAGTATCCACCCAGCATAGTGTCCCTCACTGCAACATGTTGAACGCCAGTCGATGCCAAAGAAGATGCCCGAAGAACCTCATGAATAACGGCCTCAGTGAACGGCATTCTGCAGACAGTAAGAGGCTCAGGTTATAATCCCCTTTAACACCCACTCAACGAGTCACTTGAAACCCCAATATATTTAGGGAGTTTCCAAGTACCTGCTTCGGTCCTCGAGTGTAGCCAGCGTTCCTTTCGGCAGAACCTCGTCGATCTCCGCCTGGAACTTCCTCTGAACTTCCGGGTGGTTGGCTAGGTAGAAGAACATGAAGGCGAGGGTCCCGACCGTGGTTTCACTGCCGGCGAAGAACAGGTCCAGGATGAGGATGCACAGATCCCTTTCTGAAATGAGGGGACAATTCAAGTTCCAAGCAGGACTTATGCTGACGTATACTATTTCATGTATACATACCAGGAACAGTCAAAAGACCTCTACCATACATTTATATATATATATATATATATATATATATATATATATATATATATATATATATATATATATATATGAATATGGATATGGATGACATGTTCCACATGTTTCTTTATCTGCCTACGGGTGTGCGATCCTTCACATGCCCAAAATTAAAATGCCTTACCTGTTCGAATCGTGTCTGGGTCGTCTTTCGATGCCTCGATATCAAGAAGGTAGCCATCAATTAGGTCCTTGGGATCATCAGGATCCAGGGAAGCTTTGTGTTCCTCGATCAGTTCCTGCGAATGAAATGTTTTGAGGTATTAATAATCTATTTGTTTCTTCCTTAGTGCCGGATTCATCCGTAATAAAGGAACGATAGGGAATATTTCAACAAATGTATAGTAAATATCTGACAGGCACACACCTTACAGTAATCGAAGAATTTATCCTTCAGAGTGTAAAGTATTTCGACGGAGAAGAGGCGGCGTATGAGGAAATCGGGAAGACAATACTTAATCCAAGGGATAAAATCGGGCACTGTTAATGGTCCGAACTTTTTCATCAGATCGTCAATAATGTCGATGAATTCTTGCAGCTTGGGATCCGTTTTTTCAAACTGTTTGCCTGCCAATAAGATCCACTTAGATATTCGTATGCAAATTACATCCATGCATTAATAAATGGTGATGGCAAGTCCCCATTCATATTCTGTCAAAATCTAGTCTCTCGTATCACTTGATTCTTTTTATCAAATGAACTTAATTTGATCATCTGAACTGAGAAACAGAGAGTGTGTAGATAGATAGAGAGAGAGAGAGGGAGATAGAGAATGCAGAAACAAGAGAGAAATACAAAAAATAGAGACTAAACAGAGGAATACATAAATAACACAGCATGGGAATGCAATGACTGAGAGATAGAAAACACATAAAAAAGAACAAATACAATGAATAGAAAGAGAGAGAGAGAGAGAGAGAGAGAAGAATAATGAAGGTTACCAACAACGGAAGAAACAGAGACGGTTAATGGAGAGACTTGAGGTTAGTCAATTCTTAACCGAAATTCGATTCTGTTCCTTAGCGGCGAAACTTTAAACTAACAGTAACTTCAAATAAAAATGTAATTTGATACAAAAGAAAACATTTTGGAAAACAAGTGAGAAATTTTGCTCGATCCTGGTCATTATCGGTGAATGCAAAAGCATGTATATATACACATACGAACGCACAGGCCCTGTACATATACACATGCGTGTACATACTATTTATACAAATGCAGACATGTATTTTATATAGATATAGTACATATATATATACGAGTGTCTCTCTCTCTCTCTCGTTCTGTGTGTGTGTGTGTCTGTGTATATGTGCGTGTGTGTGTGAGTGTGAGTGTGTGTGTGTGTACGTGTGCGTGTATGCGTTTGTGTTTGTGTGTATGTGTGTGCATGTGTATGTTTATATGTGTGTGTGTGTGTTTGCATGTGTATGTGTATGTGTGTGTGTTTGCATGTGTACGCACAGCAGACCCCTCCCTCTCTCCCTGCCACTCACTCGCAACCATATGCCAGATAATGTTGATAACAGCCACCCGCAGATCCCGGGGGATGCGCTCCGGCTTGCTCGCTTGGCCTTTCAGCGCCTCGACCAACTCGCGGGCTTGCTTTTGGATCGCGGAGACCAAGCTGGACTTGCCCATTCCCTGATCCCGGAGTTGGCGGAGGCTGAAGCGGCGGTTGGTGTGCCAGATGTTGCCGTTGCTTCCAATTACACCTGTTAATAACACGAGAGATTGGTTTTGATTATATCTGTCTATCTATCTATATATATATTGTCTGGAATCGATGCATCATGGCATCAAATATTTATTTATAATTCATTTGTTTACTTATCATGGAAGATACAAAAAGATCGCTAACACCAGCTTGGAAATCCAGATATACTATACATTCTCTTTAGTATATACATAAATACAATACACATCATGCACACATGCATACTATACATACAATACACCCGTTCACCCATCCATCCATCAAGTCTACCTACACGTTGATCCACCTATCCACCCACCTACCCACCGATCCGAACACAGGATTCCTCACCAAGAGTAACAGGTTCCATAAATTTGAACAGTTCCCACGTCGGGCGGTCGAGAAAAGCACTACTGCCGAGGGCTTCTTTGCTGAGCTGGTA
>NC_091552.1:10990955-10993455 GCF_042767895.1 Penaeus vannamei
GAGATTGATAATCATGTAACTGATTAACACAGGAACATAGTTTTAATTTTCTTTCAAGTTTGAAAGGGAATTTTTATTCCTAGAAACAAGGGGAGTGTGGAGGGAAAGACAAATTCCCAGAGGAGGCGTGGTTAGGAGAGGGTAAGATTCACGTGTTTGGACAGTGCACACACTAGGCCCGTCATGCTATGCAATAAGCTTATAAGAAAACGAGTTTAAATGATGCCCGGCAGAAGCACCGATGCCAGCCGTACGAGTCATTTATAACATCGTTTTCTGTGTTACTTTGGTGCTCTCCGGTAATGTTATTTGGAGTATTATCATGATAATCATAATTTCTGTTAAGATTATTATTATTACCATCATTATTATGATTATTATTATCCTCACCATTACTATTTTGAATATAATTATTGTCACAATTATTGTTGTAGTTAAAACCATTATTGTTGTCATTTTCAGGTCATTATTGTTCTTAATAGTAGTATTTTTATATAATTATCATCACCATGGCATTATCAATAACATCATTATCATTATTTTTGTTATTACTATCATTATTAGCACTATAGTTATTATCATTAATATGGTTATTAGTGATAATAACTTCCCGTTCCCGTCGAGCCAGAGTTCAGGCTTCTGTGCCTCCGTCTTCCCCTAGTATTAGGTTCACTGTGCAAAAAACATTGCTGATGTGCAGATGGCCGTATCCTAGTGAGAGACGATTCCTCCTAAGGTATAGTCCTAGTCCTAGTACGAGCCGTGATTGGAATTTGATCCTATACACGATTTAGACCAGAATTCAGATCTGCTAGACGCGTTTGGTCTATGGCTTCATTGTTGACTATTTAGTATTTCCAAGTTCTCAAATATCCCTTTATATTTGAATTACAAAGAAAATTTTATTGGTTCGTTTTCAATCAAGTCTTGAATGCACAGCAGAAATATATGAATCAAAACATTAATGAAATATCTTTACGGTTTAAAGCAGCGATTTCCATTCCTTACACTCGTGATTCCCTCCTCAACCTCGGCAATCTGTACAAGGTTTAATTACGTAGTTGTAATACAATGTTTTTCTTAAGACATAAATTCATAGTATGCTCTTCATACCGCACTTACGATTGCCTACCAAAACCATAGTCTTCGCGACCGTTTATTGTCTCTACGGTAAGTTCGGAGCGTTTCGATGGTCTGTTCCGAAACCACGCTCCGGAACTGATGGTGTAAAGAAACGGGAAAGACTGAATCAGTAACAACTCGAGGAGGTGTTGTGGTGTCTTTGATGGTTGTTTAATGAATATGTAACCTTTAAAATCATTATTTTCCATCCTTTTTGAAAATTGAAGAGACCAAAATGATCGACTATATTCACAAAGCATCCGTATCTATTGTTACGTCATCAAAAATATACCCCGTTTTTTTTCTTTCTTTTTTAAGAATCACACGCCATGACATCCTTGAGTTGCTACTGATTTAGCCTTTCCCGCAAACAAACCCGAAATTATCATGGGAATCAAATACCAGATTGCGTATATACTATAAGGATGTATACGCCATGGTAAAGTCAAAATCCTTATATAAGAAGTAAGAAAAGGAGTATAGACGGTGTAGTCTAAAACTCTATAACAGGTGTTAGTTATGGATGACATCATACCTCCATCACTTTCTATTCATAACTGGTTTGGTCAGGAAAGGGAACATGGTGCTATTTGCATTTAAAGAGATAATGCAGCTATGAGAGGTTTGTTGATAGGGTTAGTAGTATTTCGTTATTCTCAATCATCTAACGAAGAACAGATGTAACTGTCCGATATTCGCCCACAAACCACCAAAGCGCGTCACCAAATGTAGTTGGCTGAGCTCTATCTGCCGGGACGAACGACTGGGGATTACAGTCAGGGAGAAAAAAATCATGCTACACCGGTTTCAGTTTCCTTACAGTCGCCGAAACCTCGTTCGTAAACCGGGGATTTTACTTACTAATACTCCTAATGATGATAACATTTGTAAAAAAGTTGGATTGTGTTTTCGCAATCGTTTCGCTTTCATATTTTTCCACTTTATAGATAAAAATATGAAATTGGAAAGGATTCACTGAGTGCGAAAGGTCTCCCCTAAAATTACATTTTCCTCTTAACTTTTTAACTAAACAAATGGAAGAAAATGGCGATATTGTAGCACTGACTTAAATAAAATCACCATACCACTGTCTCATGCTACCCCGCTCATCATATTCACACACCACGCGCTCGCGCGAGCACATACACACAAATATATGTATACATATATGTATATATATAATATATACATATATATACATATATATATGTATATATATATATATGTATATGTGTGTATATATATATATATATATATATATATATATATATATATATATATATATATATATATGTATATATATACATATATATATATGTATATATATATAAATATATATATATATATATATATATATATATTTCTGAACGAACATCTT